>NC_134358.1:131652063-131932063 GCF_048569485.1 Anomaloglossus baeobatrachus
AAATCCCTTGAAAACCCTCGTGCAAGTGTCTTAGCACAGCTGAAAACAGTTTTGCTGTTGAGAGGCTATACAACTGACCTTCCTTTGAGCTAGATGAGAATCTGGAGCATTTCATTTGTTGGTTCTATTAAACTCTCAAAATGGCCGGAAAAAGAACTTGCATGTGAAACTCGACAGTCTATTCTTGTACTTAGAAATGAAGGATATTCCATGCAAGAAATTGCCAAGAAACTGAAAACTTCTTAAAACAGTGTGCACTACTCCCTTCAGAGGAGAGCACAAACAGGCTCTAACCAAAGTAGAAAGAAAAGTGGGAGGCCCCACTGCACAACTGAGCAACAAGACAAGTACATTAGAGTCACTAGTTTGAGAAATCCATGCCTCACAGGTCCTCAACTGGCAGCTTCATTACATAGTACCAAAAAAAGCCAGTATTAACGACTACAGTGAAGAGGCGACTCCGGGATGCTGGCCTTCAAGGCAGAGTGGCAAAGAAAAAGCCATATCTGAGACTGGCTAATAAAAGGAAAAGATTAATATGGGCAAAAAGAATACAGACATTGGATAGAGGAAGATTAGAAAAAAGTGTTATTGGACAGGCAAATCGAAGTTTGAGGTGTTTGGATCACACAGAAGAACATTTGTGAGACGCAGAACAACTGAAAAGATGCTGGAAGAGTGCCTGACGCCATCTGTCAAGCATGGTGGAGGCAATGTGATGGTCTGGGGTTGTTTTGATGCTAGTAAAGTGGGATTTTTGTACAAGGTAAAGAGATTTTGAATAAGGAAGCCTATCACTCAATTTTGCAATGTCATGCCATACCCTGTGGACAGCGCTTGATTGGAGGCAATTTCATCCTACAACAGGACAGTGACCCAAACCACACCTCCAAATTATTCATGAACTATTTCATGCATTTGAAGAAGCAGGCAGCTGGTATTCTAATCTGTAATTGAGTAGCCAGCCCAGTCACCAGATCTTAACCCTACTGAGCTGTTGTGGGAGCAGTTTGACCATATGGTACGCAAAAAGTGCCCATCAAACCAATCCAACATGTGGGAGGGGCTTCTGGAAGCACGGGGTAAAATATCTCCAGATTACATAATAAAATTAACAGCTAGAATGCCAAACGTCTGCAAAGCTGGAATTGCTGCAAAGGAGCATTCTGTGCCAAAAGCAAAGTTTGAAGGAGAAAATTATTTCAAGTAAAAATCATTATTTCTAACCTAGTCATTGTCTGGACTATATTTTCTATTCATTATACATCTCATTTGATAAATAAAAGTATGATTTTCATGGAAAAGACAAATTGTCTGCGTGACCCCAAACTTTTGAACTGTAATGCATAGATATCACACACACACACACACACACACGTATGTAAATATTATATATAATTTAATTTTTAAATTTAAGGAATCTGTGTGTACATGTTTCAACTTCCTTTACTCAAAAATAAACCACCTGCGGAATGCTGCTCCAAAATAATACAAATCTAAACAATAAAAGGGAATCGTTCGGCAGCCCCGCAGCCTAACAATATCAGCCAGGAGCCACCCGGAATTGCCGCATCCATTACATGCGACAGTCCCGGGACTTTACCCGGCTCATCCCGAATTGCCCTGGTGTGGTGGCAATCGGGGTAATAAGTGGTTAATGGCAGCAGCCCATAGCTGCCACTAAGTCCTAGGTTAATCATGACAGGCGTCTCCCCGAGATACCTTCCATAATTAACCTGTAAGTGAAAGTAAATAAACACATACACCCGAAAAAATCATTTGGAATAAAAAGTAAAAAAAACAAAAAAAAAAAAAAAACCCTCTTTCACCACTATTAAAATCCCCAAATACCCCTCCAGGTCCGGCGTAATCCAGAGGTCCCGCAACACATCCAGCTCTGCTACATGAAGCTGACAGGAGCGACAGTAGAACACGGCCGCTCCTGTCAGATCCACGCAGCAACTGAAGTGAATCGCGCTGTCATCGGGGACGTCACTGAGGTAATGCCGGTGTGTGTGCGGTGATGAGGGCTGTAGTGTCGGGTTGTGTGCGGGGATGTCGGCGGTAATGTCGGGATGTGTGCGGTGAAGATGATAAATCGAGACGCCACACACAGACAGAGC
Organism: Anomaloglossus baeobatrachus; assembly: GCF_048569485.1. Classification (NCBI taxonomy): domain Eukaryota; kingdom Metazoa; phylum Chordata; class Amphibia; order Anura; family Aromobatidae; genus Anomaloglossus; species Anomaloglossus baeobatrachus. Next base: position 131,654,187 of record NC_134358.1, read on the forward strand.
TGCAGTATGACAATGAAGTCGGGTGCAGTTCACCCGAGTTCATTCTCATCGCGCGACTGTCTGTCGGCCGTCAGCCGGCATGTAGCAGAGCTGAATTGCCGCGGGAACGCACTGTCAAAAATGCATCCAAAACGCATGCAAAACGCATGGAAAAACATCCAAAATGCATGCGTTGTGGATGCATTTTATTTTATAAACGCAGTGTCCAGTCTGCCAGAGCGTGCGTTCTTTTCCGCACTGCAGAGAACGCAACGTGCGCACATAGCCTTAAAGCAGAGAATTCAGCCCTGAGTCTCTTATCACAAAGTGTGTTTTTGTTCACTTGCAATATTAGCTTAAGCTTCCTATCTTTATCATTAGTCAGACCCAGAAGGGTGCGAGTTCAGGTCAGAATCCACCCCCCTCTGATAGCAGTGTCTGTCTACAGAAATATACACTGAAAGCCTGGTGTGCGCGGGGGCAGTTCTCACAGCTCTGTTACATTTTAAATCTTAAATCTTTGATTGTATTAGAACGGCTGCAGCCAGTAATCTAAGTGAAACATTGTTTAGTCTCTTTGGCTATGTGCGCACAGTGCGTTTTTGGCCTCAAAACTGCAGGACTTTGCTTCCCCAGCAAAGTCTATGAGTTTTCATTTTTGCTGTCCGCACACATCTGTTTTTTTTACCTGCGTTTTTGAGTTAAAAAAAAAAATGTATAGCATGTCTTAAAAACAAGAAAATCCTATATCAATATGGACAGAAATGAATCACTGGAAGAGGGTGATAAGAGCCAATTAGGCATCAACACCAGCAGTTTTTGGTCAGATCACAGGCATTACGATGCACATTTTGGCCTGATTGCACATCTAAGGGCTTGAACTGACGGCTTCAATCACCAGCAGTCCTGCTGTACATGCCAGCGTCTGACTACAATGGCTATGTGAATAAGCACACAACCCATAATAAACCTGTCTGGAACTGGCCTTTAACCCCTTCAGCCCCCGGGCACTTTCAGTTTTTGCGTTTTTGTTTTTTGCTCCCCTTCTTCCGAGAGGCGTAACTTTTTTATTTTTCCATCAATCTTGCCATATGAGGGCTTGTTTTTTGCGGGACGAGTTGTACTTTTAAATGAAACCATAAGTTTTACCATATAGTGTACTGGAAAATGGCAAAAAAATTCCAAGTGCGGAAAAATTGCAAAAAAACTGGGATTGTACAATAGTTTTTGGGATATTTTATTCACCGTGTTCACTATATGGTAAAACTGATGTGTGGGTATGATGCCTCAGGTCGGTGCGAGTTTGTAGACACCAAACATGTATAGGTTTACTTGTATCTAAGGGGTTAAAAAAAATTCACAAGCTTGTCCGAAAAACGTGGCGCACGTTTTGCGCCATTTTCCAAAACCCGTAGCGTTCTCATTTTTCAGGATCTGAGGCTCAGTGATGGCTTATTTTTTGCGTCTTGACCTGACGTTCTTAACGGTACCATTTTTGCGCAGATGCTACGTTTTGATCGCCTGTTATTGCATTTTGCGCAAAATTTGCGGCGACCAAAAAACGTAATTTTGGCGTTTGGAATTTTTTTGCCGCTACGCCGTTTACTGATCAGATTCATTGATTTTATATTTTGATAGATCGGGCATTTCTGAACGTGGCGATACCAAATGTGTGTATTTTTTATTTTTTTAACCCTTTAATTTTCAATGGGGTGAAAGGGGGGTGATTTGAACTTTTAGGTTTTTTTATTTTTTTTAATTTTTTAAAACTTTTTTTTTTATTTTACTAGTCCCCCTAGGGGGCTATAGCGATCAGCAATCTGATCGCTTTGCACAATCTGCAGATCTCAGCTACAGAGCTGAGAACTGCAGATTTGCTGCTTCACTTTCAATGCCGGCTGTATTCCGGCATTGAGAGGAAGTGACTCATGTTAGCCACAGGCGTCATCACATGACCCTGTGCTACCATGGCAACCGCCGAAAGTTACGTGATCATGTCACGTGACTTCCGGCGGGGGCGGGGTAAGTCACTGTAATGGCGGCGCCCATATACATATCGCTGCCAAGACTTTGGCAGCGAAATGTAAGGGGTTAATGGCCGCGGGTGGAAGCGATTCCACCCGCGGCTAGCAGGCACACATATCAGCTGTTGATAACAGCTGATATGTGCGCCGATCACCGCCGCCTGCCGGCGGCAGGGGGCGGGGCTTACCGGAAAACGATCCATGACGTATCTAGTACGTCATGGGTCGTTAAGGGGTTAATGCTTAATTTGGTGCAAACTCCAGTAGTGGATCCAAAAGAAATTAGAAGTGTAGTATATTTCCTTTCTGTTGGGTTCTAGCAGACAATCCTTGTACCCACCTGTCTCTAACCACCATATTTATTCTGTCTCCTGCAGCCTGCTTCAGAAATTTATGAGACTTTTCGGAGCTCCAGCCAGCACAGTTTTCACTATTGATCTGCAGAACTTGGTCACCAAATTTGAGACCAGCTAAAGAGGCTGGAGAGTTGGCTTGTACGAGCTGCACAAAAATACCCTGAAATATAAAATAAACTTATTCAAGGAGGGCTGAAACAACCAAATCTGGGCTAAATGCTGGACTGACAGATCCAGAACTTACATTGTCAATGGACTTAAGGCGGAGACCAATCTTTCCATCCTGGTCCTTACACAGTATCAGCTCCCGAAGGCCCTGCTTTATTTCGGCTCTGCGGATTCCAACATCACTTCCGCTTACAGGAGCCACCATATTATTCACTGCTGATGGTCTGGCTATCTGCATCTGGATAATTGGAAAGATGATATTAAAAAGGAAATGTCTGAAGCTTACAAGAAAGTCATTGGGGGTTAAATGGTAAACAAACAAATTCCATCTATCCCAAGTTTCTGCAAGAAAAATGTCAGAAAGGAAGCAATGACTGATGGAAGTCTCCCACATGGTTAGGCTGGACTCACTTATACATGCTCTTCGGCAAGCAATACAAATGGATTTCTACCAGAATCCAAGAAAAATTGAACTCCAATGGGAACCCCGAATAGCAGCGCTGGAGCAAGTCACTTACATGAAGCTAATAGTCACAATCTGACCTCTTTACTGACCTAGCCGAACAAGTCTCCTGATGCAGCCCACCATCACTGGAATGTCTCACATTCCGTTATGTCATTTACCTTGTCCAAACTTAGGGGGAGTCAATATTTATGTTAACATTTATTGCTCTTAATTTATTTTCTTAAAATCCCCCGCAAAAATCTATTCAAATTTGTTATTCAGAATCATTATCAGATAGAAGTATTTTTGGGTTTTTTTTCTGAAGAAACTAACAAATCTTGTGTGTAAATCCACCACTAAGTGTTAGCAAGTCCTAGGGGGTGCAAAAAGAAGCAAAACAGGATTAAAACAGGACAAATATACATAGAGTCTCCACAAGGCTGTCACACTGCTTCTGGGTCGCTCTTTAAACCTTATGAATGTTCACCACTTCCCCCACCCACCTTCTGACTGGGAACCACACAGCTAGTGAGGGGCAAACAACCAAAGAAGACTGTAAACAAATAAAAATAGGAGACAAATGGAGTCAGGTCGCCCGTATTTTCATATCCAATTACCAATCCAGGGTTTTGTGGCAGGTACAATTTTTTGACAAATCACAGCTGTGATTAACCCCTTATAGTACCCCGATTGCTCTCAAGCGGTGGCAATCAGGATGAGCCAGGTAAGCGACAGAATTGGCACATCTAACGGATGTGCCAATTCTGAGGCAGCTGCGGGCTGCTATTTTTAGGCTGGAGAGGGTCCAATAACCATGGGCCTGCCCCAGCCTGAGAACTAGTCCCCAGCTGTCTGCTTTGTCTTGGAAGAGTATCAAAATTGGGGGGGGGGGGGGGGGGAGGATGCCTTGCTTTTTAAACTTTATATAATTCAAAATAAAAAAACCCCACATAGGGTCCCTCATATTTTGATACACAGCCAAGATAACGCACACAGCTGGGAGATGCAGCCTCCAACTGTCTACTTTATTTGTGCTGGATAGAAAAATATGAGGAACTCTATGCCTTTTTTTTTCTTCAATTTATATTTACACTTTACTTTGGGACCCAGGCATCTAGTGAGAGAATAACCACAGACATCGACAATCTGACTGCAACAAATCACAGACACTGTCAGAGAGGGTGGTCGGGAGAGTCAGTGAATATTCATGAGCAGGCCTAAAAGAAGTGTGATAGCCACGTGAAAACTTGGAAAGTATAATTGTCCTGCTTTAATCCCAATTTTGCTTCTTTTCTCTGGGTGACCGGACCTGAAAAGCAAAAATGGACTTCCGTGAAAAGTCAGTATTCGAGGTCCATGCATGGACACTAGGTGTCCAGTACGGACCCTGAACTTTAGTAGTGATGGGTGAACCCATCACTACTATGGAGGCCATACAATAAGAAAAGTATGTTACAATGTACTCACCCCAGCCGAAGGCACCATGGACATATTCTTGTGTATTTCATCTTCACTCAGATTTAATCCCATATACTGAGAAAGCTCTGGGTACAGTTTCGGGTACAATCCTAAACAAAGCGAGGGAATATTACTTCAGCTTTTTATGAAATAGCAGAAAATTCCCTCACTATTTTATTATAAATATAAATCAGATATTCTTTATGCCATAATTCTACGAGTAACTGAAGCACATGGAGGCAATTAATCAGAAGGTCACCAGTAATGGACAACACCTTTAAGAAGCCACTTCAAATAGACAGAAGTTGTCATAAAGACAATACAAGACACCACCACTATCTTTATAAACCTGGTCGACCAACTATGCATGTGGGAAATATAGATACCCATGTAATACGTGGTTGGATAGTGTAGGTCAAACGTTACGACAATCAATGGGAGAGAGGCAAAGCAGTTAAAGGGGGATCTCTGAGCTATGTAATCCGAGAACAGTACGATATGGGGGCTGAGAGCCTGATTTCAGCGATATCACTTTCTGAGCTAAGATTTTTTTTTTTTTTCTTCTCAGAACTGCACCATCAATCCAGTAAGTGACAGAGATACAACTGGAGTCTCTGTATCTACTGCTCTCATATGGAGTAACAAAAACCTGTTGACCGATTCCCTTACTAGAGTTTGTCTAGCATCACTGAGGGCTGTTTTATAGGGCGGACAATTTCCAGATTCTAGAAGACACCAATACTTCCCACCATCAATGGTAATGAGAAAGATTACATAGTCTAGTTGCGTATCAGGTCATGAGCAGCCCAAGTTCACACAAAGGCAGAGGTTTCTAGAAATTATATTGCATGCAGTGGGGAAAAAAACGTATTTAGTCAGCCACCAATAGTGCAATTTCTCCCACTTAAAACAATGAGAGGCCTGTAACTGACAATAGATAGACCACAACTATAAAACAAAATGAGAAAACAAATCCAGAAAAATCACCTTGTCTCATTTGGCAAGCTTTTATTTGCAAATTATGGTGGAAAATAAGTAGTCACTTAAAAATATGCAAGATTTCTGGATCTCACAGACCTGTAACTTCTTCTTTAAGAGGCTCCTCTGTCCTCCACTCATTACCTGTAGTAATGACACCTGTTTGAACTTCAGTATAAAAGACACCTTGTCCACAACCTCAAACAGTCACAGTCCAAACTCCACTATGGTGAAGACCAAAGAGCTGTCGAAGGACACCATAAACAAAAATTGTAGCCCTGCACCAGGCTGGGAACACTGAATCTGCAATAGGCAAGCAGCTTGGTGTGATGAAATCAACTGTGGGAGCAATAATAAGAAAATGGAACACACAAAAGACCACTGATAATCTCCCTCGATCTGGAGCTCCACACAAGATCTCACCCTGTGGGGTCAAAATGATCACAAGAATGGTGAATAAAAAAAACCCAGAACCACACAGGGGACCTAGTGAATAACCTGCATAGAGCTGGGACCACCGTAACAAAGGCTACCATCAGTAACACACTATCCACCAGGGACTCCAATCCTGCAGTGCCAGACGTGTTCCCCTGCTTAAGCCAGTACATGTCAGGCCCATCTGAAGATTGCTAGAGAGCACTTTGATTATCTGGAAGAGTATTGGGGTAATGTCGTATCGTCTCATGAAACCAAAGTAGAACTGTTTGGTAGAAACACAACTCATGTTTGGAGGAGACAGAATGCTGAGTTGCATCCAAATAACACCATACCTACTGTTAAGCATGGGAGTGGCAACATCATCCTTTGGGGTTGTTTCTCTGAAAAGGGACCAGGACAACTGATACATGTACATGAAAATGAATGGGGCCATGTATCGTGAGATTTTGAGTGCAAACCTCCTATCAGCAAGGGCATTGAAGACGAAACGTGGCTGGGTCTTTTAGCATGATAATAATCTCAAGCACACCGCCAGGGCAATGAAGGAGTTGCTTCTTAAGAAGCATATGAAGGTCCTGGAGTGGCCTAGCCAGTCTCCAGATCTCAACCCCATAGAAAACCTTTGGAGGGAGTTGAAAGTCAGTGTTGCCCAGTGACAGCCCCAAAACATCACTGCTCTAGAGAAGATCTGCATGGAGGAATGGGCCAACATACCACTAACAGTGTGTGCCAACCTTATGAAGACTTACAGAAAAAAGTTTGACCTCTGTCATTGCCAACAAAGGCTATAACTAGAACTTTTGTTATTGACTAAATATTTTCCACCATAATTTGCAAATAAAATCTTGCCAAATCAGATAAGGTGATTTTCTGGATTTGTTTTTTCATTTTGTCTCATAGTTGTGGTCTAACTATGATGTCAATTACAGGCCTCATCTTTTTAAGTGGGAGAACTTCCACAATTGGCGGCTGACGAAATACTTTTTTCCCTCCACTGTACAGCCACATAGAGTGGATTCTTCAAAATGTGCCTTTATTTTTTCAAGCCTATTCAGATGCATGAAAGTCTGGGTGTGGGTTTGGATGACTGACCTGCGCAGCTTACTTCTACCCAAGTTAAATGGTGAGCTGTAAATCATGCAAACGTGATAAATCATCCAGACTTGATACTACCTCCATACTGAGATGCAGAAGACGGCGCTGCAGCCTCCGATAATATTGCTGGAGTCGCTGGATTTGTCGCAAACGCAGTCTGTGCCTGAAAAAAAGTAGAACAGTTTTTAATAAACCATCTAAACACTTCTCTACAAGCGTCACCTGACCCCGTTCTGCGCACATCCTCACTACTTCTCATAATAACATTGCGTATTACTTGCTTTAGATTTCACATCAGATTTTAGCCTTCATCTAGTATAGTGCAAGGGGGAATAAAATCAAATGCCTCACACGCAGCTCTGCCTCTACTTCGTGTGGGGGAGGGAGACATTTCCAGCTCATCAGCAAACGGAGATAAATGGAGGCAAGTCAGCTGGCGAGCTAAAAACAGTCACTGTCCACTTAATATAGGAATACAGCTCCTCAGACAGTCATACATTACTAATGTAGGACTAATCAATCCATTAAGAGTTAAAAAGGGTCCCAGAAAATACACTAATGGTCCACTTTACCAGTCCGAGGGGGATTGCCGGGATACAAACATTCCTGTATTCACAAGGACGCGCAGTTGTTCAGCCAGACGTTGGCCCCCGTCCACTGCGCTCTATTCTCTCCTTACAGAAGGCCCGGCCTTTACTAAGGTTTCTCATGGAGCCATGTAAAGCAGTGTCCAGTGCGAGCCCAGAGCTCATCATTAGCAGACGAGGCTTTATCACTCATACCAGCTGGAAATTGTACTAGGTCAGTGTAGAATGTGTATGGGACATGTAGACTAGTGACCCCCACATCAGCACAATCTGTAGGGTGGCTGTAGTGACAGAATCAGCTGAGCCCATCTCAGTGATATCACACATTGCCGCACCTCGCTGACATTAAAGCTGAATGCTCCCTACCTGGATGACTCTGTCGACCTTAAGATCCTCGAGTGATGGATACAAAGACATTATTGATCCTCCTATTGAAAAGAGCAAGAAATTAAAAAGCCATTATTGTAAGTGGAGTCTTAAGTATCAAGTGCACAATCCCAAAATGTGATTTCAATAAAATATATTTCAACTAACACAGAAAATATCTTCTGCATTGTGTGTCGTAAAAGCACTCAAGACCTGTCCCATAGAACCAGTTCAGCCTGTCCGGGACAAAGGACATTGTAAAGTGGGGTATTAAACAAAGTTAAAATTCATTTTTCCCCAATAGATCTTGGAATAACAACAATTTCCGCAATTGAATGCATTTAAAAAAAAAAAAAAAAAATGTTCCTGTGCTGAGAATCTTATACATGTGCCCCTGCTATGTGCTGTGTAATGGTGCCTGACCGTGCAAGGACATGGGCTGATCATACCACATATATTGTGTCAGGGAGGAAGCAAAAAAAAGAAGGGAATTTTGTTTACTTACCGTAAATTCCTTTTCTTCTAGCTCCAATTGGAAGACCCAGACAATTGGGACGTCCAAAAGCAGTCCCTGAGTGGGTAAAATAATACCTCGTAAGAGAGCCGTAAAACGGCCTCTTCCTACAGGTGGGCAACCGCCGCCTGAAGGACTCGTCTACCTAGGCTGGCATCCGCCGAAGCATAGGTATGCACCTGATAGTGTTTCGTGAAAGTGTGCAGGCTCGACCAGGTAGCCGCCTGACACACCTGCTGAGCCGTAGCCTGGTGCCTCAAAGCCCAGGACGCGCCCACGGCTCTGGTAGAATGGGCCTTCAGCCCTGAGGGAACTGGAAGCCCAGCCGAACGGTAGGCTTCGAGAATTGGCTCCTTGATCCACCGAGCCAAGGTTGATTTGGAAGCCTGTGACCCTTTACGCTGGCCAGCGACAAGGACAAAGAGTGCATCCGAGCGGCGCAGGGGCACCGTACGAGAAATGTAGAGTCTGAGTGCTCTCACCAGATCTAACAAGTGCAAATCCTTTTCACATTGGTGAACTGGATGAGGACAAAAAGAAGGTAAGGAGATATCCTGATTGAGATGAAAGGGGGATACCACCTTAGGGAGAAAATCCGGAACCGGACGCAGAACCACCTTGTCCTGGTGAAAAACCAGGAAAGGGGCTTTGCATGACAGCGCTGCTAGCTCAGACACTCTCCGAAGTGAAGTGACTGCTACTAGAAAAACCACTTTCTGCGAAAGGCGTGAGAGAGAAATATCTCATTGGCTCGAATGGTGGTTTCTGAAGAACCAGCAGCACCCTGTTCAGATCCCAGGGTTCTAACGGCCGCTTGTAAGGAGGAACGATGTGACAAACCCCCTGCAGGAACGTGCGTACCTGTGGAAGTCTGGCTAGGCGCTTCTGGAAAAACACAGAGCGCGCTGAGACTTGTCCCTTAAGGGAGCCGAGCGACAAACCCTTTTCCAGTCCAGATTGAAGGAAGGACAGAAAAGTGGGCAAGGCAAAAGGCCAGGGAGAAAAACCCTGAGCAGAGCACCACGACAGGAAAATTTTCCACGTCCTGTGGTAGATCTTGGCGGACGTTGGTTTCCTAGCCTGTCTCATAGTGGCAATGACGTCTTGAGATAACCCTGAAGACGCTAGGATCCAGGACTCAATGGCCACACAGACAGGTTGAGGGCCGCAGAATTCAGATGGAAAAACGGCCCTTGAGATAGCAAGTCTGGTCGGTCTGGTAGTGCCCACGGTTGGCCGACCGTGAGATGCCACAGATCCGGGTACCACGACCGCCTCGGCCAGTCTGGAGCGACGAGGATGACGCGGCGGCAGTCGGCCCTGATCTTGCGTAACACTCTGGGCAACAGTGCCAGCGGAGGAAACACATACGGGAGCTGAAACTGCGACCAATCCTGAACTAAGGCGTCTGCCGCCAGAGCTCTGGGATCTTGAGACCGTGCCATGAACGTCGGTACCTTGTTGTTGTGCCGGGACGCCATGAGGTCGACGTCCGGCACCCCCCAGCGGCAACAGATCTCCTGAAACACGTCCGGGTGAAGGGACCATTCCCCTGCGTCCATGCCCTGGCGACTGAGATAGTCTGCTTCCCAGTTTTCCACGCCTGGAATGTGAACTGCAGAGATGGTGGAGGCCGTGGCTTCCACCCACATCAAAATCCGCCGGACTTCCTGGAAGGCTTGCCGACTGCGTGTGCCGCCTTGGTGGTTGATGTATGCCACCGCTGTGGAATTGTCCGACTGAATTCTGATCTGCTTGCCTTCCAGCCACTGCTGGAACGCTTTCAGGGCAAGATACACTGCCCGTATTTCCAGAACATTGATCTGAAGCGAGGACTCTTGCTGGGTCCACGTACCCTGAGCCCTGTGGTGGAGAAAAACCGCTCCCCACCCTGACAGACTCGCGTCCGTCGTGACCACCTCCCAGGATGGGGGTAGGAAGGATTTCCCCTTCGATAATGAAGTGGGAAGAAGCCACCACCGAAGGGAAGCTTTGGTCGCCTGAGAGAGGGAGACGTTCCTGTCGAGGGACGTCTGCTTCCTGTCCCATTGAAGAGGACGCAGGTGAAACTGCGTGAAAGGAACTGCCTCCACTGCTGCCACCATCTTCCCCAAGAAGTGCATGAGGCGCCTCAAGGGGTGTGACTGGCCTTGAAGGAGAGATTGTACCCCTGTCTGTAGTGACCGCTGCTTGATCAGCGGAAGCTTCACTATCGCTGAGAGGGTATGAAACTCCATGCCAAGGTATGTGAGCGATTGGGCCGGTGTCAGATTTGACTTTGGAAAATTGATGATCCACCCGAAACTCTGGAGAGTCTCCAGGGTAGCGTCGAGGCTGTGTTGGCATGCCTCTTGAGAGGGTGCCTTGATCAGGAGATCGTCCAAGTAAGGGATCACCGAGTGACCCTGAGAGTGGAGGACCGCTACTACAGTAGCCATAACCTTGGTGAAAACCCGTGGGGCTGTTGCCAGGCCGAACGGCAGTGCCACGAACTGCAGGTGTTCGTTTTCTATGGCGAAGCGCAAGAAGCGCTGGTGCTCTGGAGCAAATCGGTACGTGGAGATAAGCATCTTTGATATCGATCGATGCAAGGAAATCTCCTTGGGACATTGAGGCGATGATGGAGCGGAGGGATTCCATCCGGAACCGCCTGGTCGTTACGTGTTTGTTGAGAAGTTTCAGGTCCAGGACAGGACAGAAAGACCCGTCCTTCTTTGGGACCACAAACAAGTTGGAGTAAAAACCGTGGCCCTGTTGCTGAAGAGGAACAGGGACCACCACTCCTTCTGCCTTCAGAGTGCCCAGCGCCTGCAGAAGAGCCTCGGCTCGCTCGGGAGGCGGGGATGACCTGAAGAATCGAGCCGGGGGACGAGAGGTGAACTCTATCTTGTAACCGTGAGACAGAATGTCTCTCACCCAACGGTCTTTTACCCGTGGCAGCCAGGCGTCGCAAAAGCGGGAGAGCCTGCCACCGACCGAAGATGCGGAGTGAGGAGGCCGAAAGTCATGAGGAAGCCGCTTTGGTAGCGGCACCTCCGGTGGCCTTTTTAGGACGTGACTTAGACCGCCATGCGTCAGAGTTCCTTTGATCTTTCTGAGGCCTTTTGGACGAGGAGAATTGGGACCTGCCCGCGCCCCGAAAGGACTGAAACCTCGACTGCCCCTTCCTCTGTTGGGGTATGTTTGGTTTGGGCTGGGGTAAGGATGTATCCTTTCCCTTGGATTGTTTGATGATTTCATCCAAACGCTCGCCAAACAATCGGTCGCCAGAAATTGACAAACTGGTTAAGCGCTTTTTGGAAACAGAATCTGCCTTCCATTCCCGTAGCCACAAGGCCCTGCGGAGTACCACCGAATTGGCGGCTGCAACCGCCGTACGGCTCGCAGAGTCCAGGACAGCATTAATAGCGTAAGACGCAAATGCCGACGTCTGAGTGGTTATGGACGCCACCTGTGGCGCGGACGTGCGTGTGGCTGCGTCAATTTGCGCTTGACCTGCTGAGATAGCTTGTAGCGCCCATACGGCTGCGAACGCTGGGGTAAAAGAAGCGCCGATAGCTTCATAGATGGATTTCAACCAGAGTTCCATCTGCCTGTCAGTGGCATCTTTGAGTGAAGCCCCATCTTCCACTGCAAGTATGGATCTAGCTGCCAGTCTGGAGATTGGAGGATCCACTTTGGGACACTGAGCCCAACTTTTGACCACGTCAGGGGGAAAAGGATAACGTGTATCCTTAAGGCGCTTAGAAAAACGCTCATCTGGACAAGCATGGTGATTCTGGACTGCCTCTCTGAAATCAGAGTGGTCCAGAAACATACTCAGTGTACGCTTGGGAAACCTGAAACGGAATTTCTCCTGCTGAGAAGCTGACTCCTCCACCGGAGGAGCTGAGGGAGAAATATCCAACATACGATTGATGGACGCAATAAGGTCGTTCACTATGGCGTCCCCGTCCGGAGTATCAAGATTGAGAGCGGCCTCAGGATCAGAATCCTGATCAGCTGTCTCCGCATCATCAACCAGAGATTCCCCCCTCTGAGACCCTGCACAATATGATGATGTCGAGGGAAAATCTAAGCGAGCTCGCTTAGTCGGTCTGGGGCTGGGGTCTGTGTCAGAACCCTCAGCCTGGGATCCATGAGATACCCCGGGAGGACATTGTTGGTCCAGCTGAGGTGGGCCAGGGAACAAAGATTCAACAGAGTCCCTGTGCTGAGATACCGGCCTGGACTGCAAGGCTTCTAGTATCTTAGCCATAGTCTCAGAGAGTTTTGCAAACTCCGTCCCCGTCACCTGAACAGTGTTAGCAGGTGGCTCCCCCTGGGCCCCTCTTAGCAAAGGCTCCGGCTGAGTAAGTGCCAAAGGGGCCGAACAGTGCACACAATGAGGGTCAGTGGAACCTGCCGGTAGCGGGGTCGTACATGCGGCGCAGGCAACATAATAAGCCTGTGTTTTGGCACCCCTGCCTTTCGTGGGCGCCATGCTATTATCTTCCCTGAGTAACACAATAGGGTATATAGCCAGAAATCAACTGTGCACCATACAGTGTAAAACATATATACCATAAACATATAATGTTACACTACTGCACAATGGGGCTAGCACCACAGGTGCTGCTTACCACCCGCCTAAAGCGGTTGTGAGGCCACCAGAGTCCCTGCCTGGGTCTCCCAGACTTTGTCCCCCTCTGCAGCGTCCGAGGAGCTGACAGGAATGGCTGCCGGCGTCCTGAGGAGAGGAGGGAGCCGTGGGCGTGACCCAGAAAGAGCGGGAACTGGTGCCCGCACTGTGCACAGTGAGAGGGGTGGAGTATGCAAAGCATGCTCCAGCCCTCAGTGCTGCTCGTTCTGTGCAGCGTCCCGCCCTTCCCCTGCCTGTCAGGGCTGTGGGCGGGAGGAAAGGAAACTAGGCCGCAAAAAGCCAGGGACTCTAGTAATAAACGCGGCCGCCGTAAAAGCGCGGCCGGCGTGAAAGTCCCCGGCGCACTACAAGTCCCAGCCGCGCCGCAGTGTTTCCATGGCCGCGGCGGTCAGTGCGGCAGTCCCTATACATAAACACACTCAGCAACGCTGAGTGTGTAATGGCACATATTAACCCGGTCAGCGCCGTGGTCCCCGGTGCACTAGCACACCCAGCAAAGCTGGAGTGTTGCTGTGCGCTGTCCCCACAGGGATACAGAGTACCTCCAAGTAGCAGGGCCATGTCCCTGAACGATACCCGGCTCCTATCCAGCAGGCTCCACAGGAGTTGTGGATGAAGCACGGTCTCAGTGCCTGGAGACCGATAGGATCCCACTTCACCCAGAGCCCTGAGGGGGATGGGGAAGGAAAACAGCATGTGGGCTCCAGCCTCCGTACCCGCAATGGATACCTCAACCTTACAACACCACCGACAAGAGTGGGGTGAGAAGGGAGCATGCTGGGGGCTCTATATGGGCCCACTTTTCTTCCATCCGACATGGTCAGCAGCTGCTGCTGACCAATCTGTGGAGCTGTGCGTGCGTGTCTGACCTCCTTCGCACAAAGCAAAAAACTGAGGAGCCCGTGGGAGCACGGGGGGTGTATAGGCAGAAGGGGAGGGGCTTAACACTTTTAAGTGTAATACTTTGTGCGGCCTCCGGAGGCATAGCCTATACACCCAATTGTCTGGGTCTCCCAATGGAGCGACAAAGAAAAGTATATAGATAGCACAGCATGGGATCGTATTGGATTCTTTTTATGGAGGTAAAGCATATCTCTGCCTGTTTTTTAAAAAAAAATATTTTACATCATAGAAAGAATAATTTGCGATCCCGTGCTGTAAAGTTTGTATAAGTTATTGCTTCCTCCCCAGCCCAGGAGAGGTGGTATGATCGGACTATGTCCCTGTATGGTCAGACACGGCCATTACACAGTTTATAGCAGGGGCACATAAGTATATCAGCACAGGAATTCTTTTTTTTTTTTTTATTTTACACATGAACACACACACCACACACACCACACACACCACACACACACCACACACACACCACACACACACCACACACACACCACACACACACCACACACACACCACACACACACCACACACACACCACACACACACCACACACACACCACACACACACCACACACACACCACACACACACCACACACACACCACACACACACCACACACACACCACACACACACCACACACACACCACACACACACCACACACACACCACACACCCCACACACACACACACACACACACACACACACACACACACACACACACACACACACACACACACACACACACACCCCTGTTGTCTGTGCTTTACGCTCCGCTAATCATTCAACTGAAGTAAAGTGCTGATGACAACAGCGGCGGCCTCTGCGTCGGCCGCAATCACCGAGGGGTTTATGTGCCTGCGGTCCGCAAGAAGCAGCTAACCCACACTCAAGTATAAACTGATGGGGCATTTTCAGTAAAAAAAAAGTAAATGGTGCTGGAAAACTCTGCTTATACTCAAGTATATATGGTAATAACCATTGATTGATTGATTTTAAAAACACAGATGTATGTGAAATCCATTCCCAAACCTGTCATTCAGGAATTTACAGGGTATTTGGTATTCAGTCTAAAAGTGTGTATTCATTTTAAAGTTGACTTTAATCAATAGATATAATTAATAATGATTAATTTCCAATACTGGATATAACATTGTTAACCCTTTCCTAGTGACTGCTTCTCCCTGCTGTATGGTGGTGTGATGTGTGTGTGTAAACTTACCAGACCAACCTCTCCCTGACTGGGAAGGATATAATGATATACCCTGTAGCGACCAGTCTCAGGGGCGCTACATGTGTGATAGATAGATAGATATAGATCTACACACACACACACACACACACGGGACCAGAATGAGAACTTTACGAAGGGATGGGAACATAACTAGAGGGCACATTACTACAGGGGACAATATGGGCACATTGATACCAGTAGCTGCTGCATTTCCCTCCCTAGGCTTATATTTGAGTCATTAACCCCTTCATGACCATGGACGATATATCCGTCATGGAGCGTGTCCAGTTAAGCCACGTTCCCTGCAGTGGGCAGGCGGCGGTCGGCACACATATCAGCTTTTTTCCAACAGCTGACATGTGTTCCTGCATGTTGCAAGTGGAATCTCTTCCACTCGCAACATTTAACCCCTTAAATCTCACTGCCAAAGTCTGGCAGCAAGATCTATATGCGCGTGGGCATGATTTTTACTTACCGCCCCACCAGAAGTCACATGCGTGATCACGTTACTTTCGGTGGTTGCCATCGTAGCACAGGGTCATGTGATGACGCCTGCAGCTATGAAGTTTCACTTTCGTTTTCCCTCGGCCGGGAGCAGAGAGAAACAGGAAGTGACTGAATCTGCAGCAGATGGATAAGAGCGATCGGCTTGCTGATCGCTATAGCCCCCTAGGGGGACTAGTAAAAAAAAAAACAAAAAAACACAACAAACCTAAAAAAAGTTCAAATCACCCCCCTTTCCCCCATTAAAGGGTTAAAAAATAAAAATAAATATACACATTTGGTATCGCCACGTTCAGAAATGCCCAATCAAAATATGAAATTAATCTGATTGGTAAACGGCGTAGTGTCAAAAAAATTCCAAAAGCCAAAATTACGTTTTTTGGTCGCCGCAAGTTTTACGCACAATGCAATAACAGGCGATCAAAACGTAGCATCTGCACAAAAATGGTACCGTTAGAAACGTCAGCTCGAGACGCAAAAATAAGCAGTCACTGAGCCATAGATCCAGAAAAATGAGAACTCTACGGTTTTCGGAAAATGGCGCAAAACGTGCGCCACTTTTATTGGACAAGCTTGTGAATTTTTTAACCCTTATATACAAGTAAACCTATACATGTTTGGTGTCTACAAACTCTCAACGACCTCAGGCATCATACCCACACATCTGTTTTACCATATAGTGAACACCGTGAATAAAACATCCCAAAAACTATTGCACCATCACACTTTTTTGCAGTTTTTCCACACTTGAAACTTTTTTGCTGTTTTCCAGTACTCCATATGGTAAAACTTATGGTTTCATTTAAAAAGTACAACTTGTCCCGCAAAAAACAAGCCCTCATATGGAAAGATTGACGGAAAAATAAAAAAAAATAAAAAGTTACGGCTCTCGGAAGAAGGGGAGCAAAAAGCAAAAACGGAAAGTGCCCCGGGGCTGAAGGGGTCAAGTCTTCCCAGCTTTTTGTTTTTTTGTTTTGTTTTTTTTTTTAAATTAGGTGCCTTGGTTTATACTCTGGTATATATGGTATATCAGGAGACTCCCATGAAGGAATTTTGCTCCTGAAGACTTAAGATGTAAAACAAAACAGCATAAAATTTAAAAAAAGCTATTTTTGAACTACAAAAGTGCAGATCGTTTTCTATATGGTAGGAAAAGTTATAAAGTTATGTAATATTAATAACAGACTAAGGGTACTTTCACACTTGCGTTGAACGGTATCCGTTGCATTGCGTTGTGTAACGGATGCAACGGATGTGTTGCATATAGTGGCACAACGGATGCTGCAAAACAACGCAATTCGTTTTGATTTTTTTTTTTTTTTTTACAGTTTTACCAGCGGCAGACTATTGGCTGATCGCTCCCAGTAGCCGGCCGATCAGCTGATCGCTCCCTGCAGCCGGCCGCCGGGCATGCCGGTGGCTCAGCTGAGCGCTGTGACTTGCCGGCGGCCGGGCATGCCGGTGGCTCAGCTGAACGTTCGGCCACCGCGAGCCAAAATAAAGTTTGATTAAAAAAAAAAAAAGAAGAAGGAGCATGCGCAGTGGAATCCAGAGTATTCCGCTGCTCAAAATAACGTTACATGCTGCGTTCCTCCCGCTGGGCGGAAGCAACGGAGCGTCGCCCAGCGGAAGCAACGCAGGTCCTTTTGGTACAATCCGTCACCCATACAAGTCTATGGGAAACGGATTAACGGATTAACGTTAACGGATTCCGCTGTTTTCCAAAAGGGCAGATTGTAACGGAAGGAAATAAACGCAAGTGTGAAAGTACCCTAAGAGGACAAAAAAGGTGAGAACTGACAGGATTAGTGAGATCAGCAGATCGCAGGCAGATGACAGTCATATGATGCTCAGAAACGCTCCAGCATATTACATCACAACCATTAACCAAACTGAGAAATTCCCTTAAGTTCGGAGAAAATAGAAAAAGAGGAACGCCTTCAGTCACCGTTATGGCTGACATATTAGTCTAGTCTTCTGAGCCAAAGATAATAAAAAAAGAAGGTCACAGATAGGAATGTTATAAAAAGGAGGAATGTTATAAAAAGGAGGAACCAAGTAAGTAAATGTTATTACATACACACATCAGATCCACCATCTGGGGCCTGGAGGGAGAAGGCCCGATATACTGTACACAGTTCAGTATGTCCACAAATACAGTAATTGTAAGTTTACCAGTCGGCCCACGTTTTGTAACATTTCCTCTGAGTAAGTGGAGTCACATCCGTACATTACTTATTACAGTAAGAAGTCTGTCCTGCCATGACTCCCCTTCACATCCTCCAAACTGCAGTTTCCAAAAAAAAAAAAAAAAGTTGACTCATATGTAAGGCTATAAACACAGGACGTGTAAAGTGGCCGTCCACTGGATAACCCCTTCTTAACACCCCCAGCCTGCAGAGCAAAGTAAAATAAAAAAATAAATTAATGCATGCTCACCTCCCAAGCCAGCTACATATCTGCAATGTCAGAGCTGAGGCTACAGGCACATGGATGATGCAGCCAAGACTGTCCTACTCACAAGTCTGGAGGAAAGTTTCCCCATCGACTAGTCAAATTTTAAAATTTGCATATTAAAAACCTGAATTTAAAGTTTTTTTAAAGATCTGTTATATGTGAAGCACTATAAAGGGTTTGTTAGGCAGGGTATTTATAAAAGGAACAGACAAATGCTGGTGGCTTGAAGAGCATGAGGGGACTGTCAGGTTTCCTTTAAAAGGACCCCTTCTTTAATATCACTTTCACAATTCTTTCAGCCTTTGAACTTGAGTATTTGGGATAGTTTCTGCTTGAATTTCATTGCAGGATGCAGAGTAGTCTCCCAGATCTGATGTTTGATGTGAACTGCCTCCCGCACGCATCGATCTTTTACTTGAGGATACTACTGTGAAGTCAGGGGAGGCTGGTGGCCACCAATGAACTTCTCCCCATTTTATGCCCATAGCGGTCAATGACTTAGAGGTCTTCTTTGCAGCATATGATGCTACATTGTCATGCATGAAGACTTTGCTACAGATGGCAGTTCTTTTTGTAGCATGGAAGATAGTGGTCAGTGAGAGTCTCTATACTATGCTGAGGTCATTTTCACACCTTCAAAAACCTCAAAGAGGATTATTAGCTCTCTCCACATCAGTCCAGCCCTAAACATGACTCCTCTACCTCCTAGCTGACGTCACAGCCTTGTTAGGACAGGGCGGCCATCCACCAACCATTCAATCCTCCATTGGGACCATCCTGGGTTGCATGCACTCATCAGTAAAGAAGATGGTTTTAACCCTTTGACCTTAGTCAGTTTTCGCCTTCAGGAACAGGTACATTTTTTCAATTCTGACCAGTGTCACTTTACAAGTTAATAACTCGAACAGTTCAAAGGATCCCAGTGATTCCGAGACTGATGTATTGTGCTTTAAAATAGTGGTAAATTTGTAAAATATTTTGCAATTGAGAAAACGTTGAAAATTTCACCATTTCAAAACCTTTGAATTTTTATGCCCTTAAACCAGAGAGTTGTCACAAAGAGTTAAAACAACATTTCCCACTTTACATCAGCACAAATTTTGAAACATTTGTTGTTAGGAAGTTAGAAGGGTTCAAAGTTAATCAGGAATTTATTTTATTTTTTTTTTTTAAAGGGACATTACATCACATTTGAAGTGACTTTTGGAGGCCTAGATGACAGAAAAAGTGACACCATTGTAAAAACAGCACCCCTCACACTGCTCAAACCCACATCCAATAAGTTTATTAACCCTTTAGATGCACCACAGGAACTAAAGCAGTTTGAAAGGAGACAAAAAAAAAAAAAAAAGACTGGTTTCCTCTCAAATGTTACTTTAACTTCAATCTGTTCATTTTCACAAGGATAACAAATGCACAGTATGATTTGTAGTGAAATTTACCCAGTGTACACAGATACCCCATATGTGGTGGAAATTACTTTTTGGGGGCACGTCAAGGTTCAGAAAGGAAGGAGCGCTTACAGTATTTTTCAGACTATAAGATGCACTTTTCCCCCCCCAAATGTTGAGGGAAAGTTGGGGCTGCGTCTTATAGTCTGAATGGTGGAGAAATGAGGGTGCTGCGGTGGAGCGGGTAATCAATGGCCTGCACAGGCTGCAGCAGCGCCTGCCGTGACCACGTGTGTCCGCTCATTTAATATGCACGCCCATCATCTCTCAGCGCTGAAGCCAGCGATGACAGGTGGGCAGGACAATGGGCGGAGGACACGCGCATAGTAAATAGCCTGGCAACTACAGCCTGGAGTGATAATGTGCGGCTGTATTCACTGCCCCCCGCGCATCATCATCATCATCATCATCATCAGCGCGGGGGTCAGTGAATATGTATACTCACCCATCACTGTTCCCCTGCAGCATCGCCCCGTCCTCCTGTCTGTGCCGGCCGCGGCTGTGTGTGGAGACTAGCGGTGCGCACAGCGATGACGTCATCGCTTTGTTCACGTGTCTACACACAGCCGCGGCTGGCACAGACAGGAGGACGGGGCGATGCTGCAGGGATCGTGGCCAGCTCCACTCAGCGGCGCTGCTGCTGGCACAGACGGGAGGAGGAGTGATGCTGCAGGGAGTGAGGTAAGGCAAGTATGAACATTTATTTTTTGTGTGCCACAGAATACAGGCCATATAGCAGCATGGGGGGGTATATAGCAGGATGGGGTATATAGCAGGATGGGGCCATACACCAGGATGGTGCATATTATGATCAGGATTCGGCCATACACCAGAATGGGGTTATATAACAGGATACGGTCATATGCCAGGACGGGGGTATATAGCAGGATGGGAGCACATACCAGGATGGCAGTATATAGCAGGATGGGGGCTATACCAGGATGAGGGATAGAGATATATACACATATACACACACAAAGGATGGGGGATCATATACAAGGCAGGAGGATCATTACCAGGATGGGGTACCTTAGTGGAGAATTTGGGGACATTACCCCCATAACAGTGTCAGCAGCAGATCCTCACCCCATAACTGTGTCATGACCACATTTTTTGCTTAAAATTTTATTTTCCCATTTTCCTTCTCTAAAACCAGGGTGCGTCTTATAGTCCGAAAAATACGGTACCTTTTTGACTTTTAGAGCTCAAAACTGTCTGAAATAGACGCCATGTCACGTTTGGAGAGCCCCGATGTGTCTCAAAAGTGTACCTCCCTCACAAGAGACCCCATTTTGGAAACTATCCCTCGAGGGATTTATCTAGATGTGTGGTGGTGAGCACCTTGGACCCCCAGGTGCTTGATAAAACTTTTATAATATCACGCCATGAAAAAAATGAATAAGAAATTAAAAATAAACAACATTTTTAAACCACAAAAATTATGCTTGAACACCAAATCATTCATTTTCACAGAAGTAATAGGAGGTATTGGATTATATAATTTGTTGTGCAATTTCTCATGAGTATGCCAGGACACCCATATGTGGTTGAAAACTAATTTTGGAGTACAGTACAAAGTGAAGAAGGGAAGGAGCGCCATATTGGAGTACAGATTTAGTTTGAAAGGTTTGCGGGTGCCATGTCCCATTGGCAGAGCTCCTGAGGTGCCAGAACAGCAGAAACCCCTAAGTGACCTCATTTTACAAACTGCACCCCTCAATTAATTCATCCATGGGTGCAGGGAGCATATTGACTACAGTTGTGGCACAAAAGTTTATACTGTTGGGTGGTGAAGAAAAAATAATTACGGTATATTTTTGCAAGTGTTACTTTAAACCCAGATTTCCAATTTTCACAAGGGAAAAACGTGGGAGAAAATAAAAAAAAAAAATTTACACCCCAAAATGTGTTACACAATTTCTCCTGAACGTGCCAATACCCCACATGTGACTGTACAGTACTAGTAGTTTAGCCAGAAAAACAGAAGCCCCCTCAAGTGACCAAATTTTGAAAACTACACGCCCATGGTGTCAAATGCAATGAATGTTGTAGAATAAATTGCAAATAAGCCCTTGTGCCCAGTACATTGTACTCTACATTGGGCTCTCCTCACTACAATAATGCCAAACATGGACACCAACTGTTGTTTAGGCACATTGTGGGGCAAAGAAGAATGGGGGGGGGGTTGTAATTTGTATTTAGGAGCACAAATATTGCTGGCTGTTGTGTGGGGAGCTATAGCGCTTTTCCAGAACATTTGTGCTACCAGTAACATGGAAGTCCCATATATTTCCGTTAGCAGGTGATTGACTTCAATTGGGACTTGTGTTTTTGTGAGTTTAATGCCATTGGGTATACAACATTTTGGATCGGTTCACATTTATCCCATGCCCTATGCCTAGCACTTACATTAGGTTTTATATCTACCGTATATCTCCGAAATACACAATTCAGTTGAAACCCCCAATGGATCCATTCAATATAATGATGCAGCAAAGTTACTCCAGAATTTTTTTGACCTCTCTTCAGCCCTGTCCGTTTTTTCAAAGGTGAATGGAACAGTTGTTGACCACATTGTGTTCGACAAAAAAAAAAAAAAAAATAAAAAATAAAAAAAGACACGTAAAAAGATGGACACGGCTGGAGCACAGGATAGACAGGAGTTTAAAGTAACTTCCTCGGCTTCATTCATTACAGTGAATTCTCCATTAGGAATTTTACCTGACTCAGTTTTCAGAGATTTATACATAATCCTTGGTGTAAGCCAGAGGTCTCAAACTCGGCTGGATGTATGGGCCGCACAGAGGATAATATATCTATCTCTAAATATATCTATCTCTAAATATTATATATATATTTTATTTTTTCACACCTTTGAATCACTGATTTTGAACATTTTTCACTTGTTTATTATAACAAATGTGCATTTTGTTTAAATGTATATAAAAAAAAAAAAAAAATATTTTGATAGTTAAAGAAAAAAAAGTCATGCCTTATTTTGAGTTGTTTTTTTTTTACATTTTATCCCTTTCTTGTAACTAATAGTGTTACAATTAGCACTATATAGAAATTTTGGCCAACATCTTTTAGTAATGGTCCCCATCTTGTTTTAATGTGCCCATCCTTGTCCCCTTGTAGTATTGTGCCCCATCCTAGTCCCCATCCTACAGTAATGTGCTGATCCTTGTCCCCATCTTGTAGTAATGTGTCTCATCCTTGTGCTCATCCTATAGTAATGTTTCCATGCTAGTCCCCATCTTCTAGTAATGTTTTCCCATCCTTTTTCCCCTGGTAGCAATCTCCCTATCCTGTAGTACTGTCCCAATCATATAGTTGTCACATTCTGTAGTAATGTGCCCATCCTACAGTAATTTCCCCATCCTAATGTGCCAACCATAGCCCCATCCTATAGTAATGTCCCCAGCATCATCCCCATCTTATAGTAATGTCTCCCATCCTTGTCCCCTTGTAGTAATGTTCCTATCCTGTAGTACTGTGCCCCATCCTAGTCCCCATCCTAAAGTAATGTCCCCAGCCTTGTCCCCATTCTATAGTAATGTCCCTATCCAATAGTATTGTGCCCATCCTTTAAAGAGCTCCTCTGTCCATATGCCTGTATGTGTCGTTTTATTCGATGGTAAGAAGATTTTAAACATTCAATAAAGCACTTGGTATTTTATCTCCTGGAGACGCTGGAAAATCCTTTCTACTTGAATCCTTTAATAATGTCCCCATCCTATAGTCATGTGCCCACCTTGTCCCTATTCTATAGTAATGTGCCCATCCTGTAGTAATCACTCTCCTCAGTTTCCACAGACGGAGTGAAGCTGAGGGGGGCGGTCTCCTGCCCCAGATCCACAGTGATTGGAGAGACCGGCCTTGTGACCAATCAGAGCTGGGGGCGGGTGAAATAGCGATCACCCAGCTCCAGCGAATGATCAGTGCTATAGCTGCACTGATCATAACTGGATTTCAATGTTTCAACCATTTTCTATGGCTGAAACATTACAGTGGTTGTGATTGGCTGACGAACGCCGCTCAGCCAATCACAGCCTCCGTAGGTCCGGGGAGGAAACACCACCCCTCGATTGGGCCCTTGCAATCACATAGCGGGGCCAATGATCGGAGGGGAGTGTAATTGCCATCACTCTCCTAGTGCCCTAAATCAATATTAATTGCAGAATGTGATGGCGGGGGGGGGGGGGGTTAAAGATCCAAGGATGGCGCGGGGACCGTCCCCGGCTGTCAAAGTTGTGGCTCGGCTATTGGGCAACCCCAATCAACGACTGTAATTGTGTGGGCACAACTCCTGTGCCCCTGGGATCGCCAGGACGTACTGGGTACATGCTAGTTCGGGAAGTACCCAACAAGCATGACAAACCCAATACGTCCAGGGTCGAGAAGGGGTGGTCTTCAATTATGTCTAGGCCCACTGAAACAGTTTCTGTTGTGCGCACTGTTTAGGGGTGGTCGAATAGTAGGTTTATACACAACTGCAGCCTCCAGAGGATTCTACACCTTGAGGTTTGCAGGTCTTTATCTGCACAGATCTGTCTGTACATTAGCCATAAATAGCTTTACAGTTCAATGACCGTGCTTAAGATTTCATGGCACTATACGACACTTTCAGCAGCGTAAAGATCATTTTTCTTTCCTATATTGCTTGAAACCTGTGGCCAGCGTAATATGGAACTGAAAGATGATTATTTCTTAGGCTAGTTTCACACATCCGTCTTTTCACCGGATTGGCGGTTCCGGCGCACTCCAGTACAGTGTGATACAGTACAATGGCAGCGCGGCAACTTTCAGGTCACATGCTCGTGACCGGAGCTTGCCGCGCTACCACTGTACTGTATCACCCTGTACTGAAATGCGCAAGAACCGCCAATCCGTCGAAAAGACTAATGTGTGAAACTAGCCTTACAGATAAGACCCGGAACTAGATCACACAAGAAGAGTAAACACGAGCGGAGAAACGAAACTGCAACATTTACTGAACTCCCAGATATTCAGCAGAAATGAGTCATCTCTATGGAAGAACGGCCACAATCATACAGTAATACACTGGTGGAGATTCAGTGTATGTGTAGAGGCAGATGCTATATCCACTGGGTAAGTCACTATAATAACTATATGCACATCTACACTGTAGAAGGCAATAATCTTCACAATCACGTATACAGCTGCATTAACAATTTATCACGGCTCATGTTATAAAAGGTGTTTGCTATCTATAGATGAATAGGAGTTATTGTAATGCTGGATCCCTTTGTGTTTAAATATGCTGTCTTCTGTTATATGCCCACACTGCATCTTTTACTGCATTTTTGGTGCATTTTTTTGAGAATTTTGTGGTCACAAAAGATACACCCAAATGCATGCATTTCCTTCCCCCAGCAAAGTCTACGAGATTTCTATTTTGTTGTCCGCACAGTGAATCTTTTTTTTGGCTGCTGTTTTTAAAATGCAGCATGTTAATTCTTTTTGCGTTTGAGGACTCGCAGATCAATCCCCCACTCTGGGTCGGCGAGGGATTGATCCGTGATATTTGGCTAGATGCCGGTCCCCATATAAAGTCTATAGTGACCAGAAACCGGCGCTAAAGGGGTAGGCGCAAGCGCTTCATACTCACCGATTCTACAGAGACGGCAGTCACACTGCAGCCGCTCATTACCTTAATTGAATTTGCACTGCTTCCCCCGCCCACCGACGTCTGTGATTGGTTGCAGTCAGACGAGCCCCCACGATGTGTGACAGCAAGCCTGACGCTTCCGATCACTGACACTAGTGGGCAGGTCCATATCCTACAGTAAAATAAAATTTAAAAAATGTGCGTAGGATCCGCCTAATATTATGATTCCCAGCACATAAAGCCCGACAGCTGGGGGCTTGTATTCTCAGGCTGTGCATATCCATGGTTATTGGGCGCCCCCAGGCTAAAAATATCAACCTGACACCCATAATTGCCACATTCATTAGATGCGACAGTCCCAGCACTTTGCCCGGCTCTTCCCAATTGTCCTGGTGTGGTGGAAATCGGGGTAATAAAGGAGTTGATGGCAGTCCACAACTGCCACTAAGCCCTAGTGACATCCCTGCTGATCGCGCAGCTCACTTCAGTCATTGCCTGAACCTCACAATGGGCAGTCATTCTATGGCATGCTGTGTTAATTTAGATCTAGCAGTGCTGGAAAAATCGTGGGATCTCGCGTGGATTACTTCAGAACTGCAAGGGTGTTTTGGGGGGTTAATAAAGTGGTGAAAGACAGTGCTTTTTATTGTCTTTCATTTGAAATAAAGGATTTTATGGGTGTTTATATTTACTTTCACTTATTCACTTACAGATTAGTAATGGGGGCGGGGACTCTCAGACGCCTCCCATTACTAATCTAGGGCTTAGTGGCAGCTGTGCGCTGCCATTGACTGCTTTTTACCACCCACCACCAGGGCAACGGAAGAGCTGGAACCAGCGCGAGAATTGGCGCATCTAATGGATGCGCCACTTCTGGGGCTGCTGCGGGGTGCTATGGTTAGGCTGGAAAGGGCCCTTCCCACCCTACTAATATGAACCCCCCCAGTTGTCTGCTGTACCTTGGCTGGTTTTACAAAAAATGGGAGGACCCCACGTCGTCATTATGATTATTAATAAATTTACTAAATATATAAAAATAAGCCTGGAATCCCCTTTAAAATTTTCATAACCAGCCAAAAAGTACAGCAGACAGCTGAGAGTTGCAGCCCGCAGCTGTTCCTGTGCGGGATATGATAAATGTGGGGGACCCCATGGCTTTTTCTTTTCTTACCAAAAAAAATTAACCAAAAAAAAAAAAAGAGCCGCAGCAAAACACGGTGTTTTTCCATGCGTTTTTTGGCCCACAAGCTGCATTTCAATGACCACAGGATAAAAAGATGCACTCAGATGCAGTGTGCGGACATAGCCTTAACCTGCAGAATAACGCCATATCAGGTCTGATAACCTGCATGTTCCCATTAAGTGAATATCATGCCATCATGAGAGATTATATATATACTAGAAGGTGGCCCGATTCTACGCATCGGGTATTCTAGAATTTACGTATTGTGTAGTTAATGTAGGATTTTTGTTATATATATAGATGTTGTTGTGTGTAGTTACCAAGTGTTTGTGTAGGGCGCTGTACATGTTCTGGGTGTTGTCTGGGTGTGGGGGGGGGTGAGAGCGGTGTCTGTGTGTTGCGTTGTGTGTTACGTTGTTTTGTGGAGCGCTGTGTGTGTGTTGCGCGGTTTGTGTGGGTGTGTGTGTGTGTGTGTGTGTGTGTGTGTTTTGGTGGGAGGTATGTTTTGTGCAATGTGTGTGTTGTGCGGCATGTGCGTATATTTGTGTGTGCCGTGCTGTTTGTGTGTTGGGTGTCTGTGTAGGGCGGTGTTTGTGGTTCCCAGTGTGTGTGGTGTTGTGCAGTGCGTGTGCGGTGGTGTGTGTTTTGGGGGGAGGTGTGCACCCCCATTCGTGCTCCATCCCCCATGCTGCGCACCCCCCCATCGTGCTCCATCCCACATGCTGCTCACCCCCCCCCCATCGTGCTCCATCCCCCATGCTGCTCACCCCCCCCCCCCATCGTGCTCCATCCCCCATGCTGCCCACCCCCCATCGTGCTCCATCCCCCATGCTGCCCACCCCCCATCGTGCTCCATCCCCCATGCTGCCCCATCCCCCATCGTGCTCCATCCCCCAATACTGCCCACCCCCCATCGTGCTCCATCCCCCAATACTGCCCACCCCCCATCGTGCTCCATCCCCCAATGCTGCCCACCCCCCATCGTGCTCCATCCCCCAATGCTGCCCACCCCCCATCGTGCTCCATCCCCCATGCTGCCCACCCCCCCATCGTGCTCCATCCCCCATCCTGCTCCATCCCCCATGCTGTAATAGTTCTCCTATTATACTCAGAGAGGAGTATAATAGGAGGACTATAATAGGAGGAGTAGTCCTGGGGGGAGAGGAGTATAATGCCTGCTCCCTGCACATGTATACCAGGAGCCGGTGTACGCTGGTAACTATGATACACATCGGGTAACTAAGGGACCTTAGTTACCCGATGTGTATAATGGTTACCAGCGTTCACCGGCTCCGTCACGATCCCAGCAGCGCAAGGTTATGTGTGGCGATGCGTGCGGAGGGCCGGGGCGAGCGACCAATCCGTGGGGGGGGGAAGGGGGGGGGCGGGGCTAGGCCGAGCCAGCGGCCAATCAGACGGTTATCACCGTAAGGACACAATTTTGGAGCAAGACAGACAGACAGACAGACAGACAGACAGACAGACAGACAGACAGACAGACAGACAGACAGACAGACAGACAGACAGACAGACAGACAGACATATATATTATATATAAAAAAAGAAAATCACCAGTTGTTGCAAGAGGGTTTGTGTGACATTTGTGCAGAGGCGCCCACCACTACTTGGCTTCTTGTAAAAATACCTGAACACATTTCCTTTATGACTCTTTTGGATACAATCCCAGCTTTTGCAAAAATCAAAAACAAAAACTGCAGTGCCTGCGTGGGAGCCGGACGACAAGGGCTTGATACTTTTCAGCCACACTAAGCTAACTGAGGACATGTAACAGACTCCGGCCACAGCTGCATGATGTACAGCAGTATTTTATTGACTGTTGTGACACAGGTAGTTTCCACAGGAAGGAGGACACTGCACTACTGTCAAAACTGAAGAAAGCCTCCATTATGAATGTGAAAACCGCACCTCTCCTTGTACATGGCGTCTAACCTATGGAGAGTATGATACAGAGAAGCAAAGCAGAAACCTATTTAAGTTTGTTGGAAAAGATTTGGTATAACTTACATATTATATTATTCAGTGAAATCCCTGGTGCTTGTATACATAAGAGTCCCATGGGCGGTCCTCAATAAATTGACCGCTATCTCTGCGGACACAGTCATACAGGAAAGACATTAAACAGGTCCACCCACTGGACTAATACATGCAAAACACCAGAGATTTCAATGAACAAAAAAAAAAAACTCTTGAAAAAGGGAATCTGTCACCAGGTAAAAAGGATCATCATCTGGAAGCAGGCTAATGTTAAAACAGAGACCCTGATTCCAATGATGCCTCATTTATCTTAGTGGGTGAAGCGGTTCTGACACAACCAGTTTTTAGGTGTAGTATGCTTCAGAAAGCCAGCACAGCCTACACGACAGCTTTTTGTATACATTGTCTATTGACAGTGAGCTTCTTATCAGAAGAGACTGTGTGGTTAGACAACTGCTCACAAGACCTGTAGTCCAGGCTGTGATAATACCTTCATTGTGTGTAAGAAACTGCACACAGCCTATAATTGATACATCCCTGAAATCAGTGCCTCAGCCCCAATCTCCTGCTGTCTTCAGATTAAAGGGAACCAATCATCAGGATTTTCATAAACAACCTAAAGCCAGTGCTATACTGGCACTATCAGGCTGATTCTCTACATACCTTTAGTGGTCAGTTTATAAAATCACCAGCTTCTTGAGTGACAGCGGCTGTGGATCAGATTTCTGGGGGGCGGGGGGAGAGTATTCATATTTATCCCCTCCCCCTGTCTGTATAATACTTATGCTAATTCTATCGATTAACTTTTTCACTAGTAGGACCTGTGTGAGGTTATACCCATGTGAACAAAGGAGCGGGGCCTCAGCCAACAAAGCTGATATTAGGAAGCAACATTTGAGGGCCCCGCCCCTTCTGGTCACATGGGTATAACCTCACAGGTCCTGCTGGTGAAAAAGTAAAATTGATTGTATAATACTTATTCTTAATTCTAACATATAAACTGACCACTAAAGGTATGTATAGAATCAGCCTGATGGTGCCAGTATAGCACTGGCCTTAGGTTATATACAAAAATACTGGTGATTGGTTCCCTTTAAAATGTCACTGCCCGGTTCCATGACTGAGTGAGCAGGTCAGGTATGTTTGTTCACAATGTTGCTCCTCTGACATTGAGACATATGTCTCGAGCACCATTTCTTTAGGTTGCAACCAGTTATGACATAAGGATGAGTTGCAATCTGAAATGAGTCTGTGGACAATTTTATCACATTTTTGGAGAACCTCCATTAATCTGGAAAAACACAACAGACAGCTGTAAGGGCCAAAACACTCATCCAGCTGCCAACTATTTTTTTCTGAACCCAAATACACATACTTGCTCAGCTGAGCACTCCAGTGTACTAGATGATGAAAGGAAAGTAAACCACTGGCAGACACCTCTAATGGCAGCACCTAAGGGCATTAAAACTCCAACACAATCCTCCTCTCTCCCAAAATTATCTTTTGGGGGAGCTGGAAGAGACCCCCCATACACATTAAACCACAGCTTGTCCAATTAAAGCAGGGGTGGGGAACCTCCGGCCCGTGGGCCGTATACGTATACGGCCCGCCATGCCCTTCTATGCAGCCCCCGGGCAGATTCCCGGGGGAGGCAGTGCTCGAGCCGCCACAGCCATCTTGTGGGACGCCGGCCCTTTAAATCCGCACATGTGCTGCTGTGCTTACTACCAATGCGTTCTCCCACTGGTCAGTGCCAGCGAGAGAGGGACTTTGTGGGCGAGTTTAGTGCTCTGCGTTGCCCGCCATCTGCCCTCTGAGCTGCGTGCCCGCCCCCCTGAGCTGCGTGTCCAGTGCCTGCTCTCCGATGCTGTGAGTCCAGCGCTGCTGTGTGTCAAGCGCCAGCCCTCTGATGCTGTGTGCCCTGTCCAGTGCTTTGTGGCCCCCCTCCCCTCAGTGCTGTGTATCACCCCAGGTTTGTGTGTACCTCCCCCCCCCACTGATGTCAGAGCTCCGCAAGTGATATCTGTGCCCACTCAGTGGCGCCTGCGCCCTAGCCCCTCTTGATGTGAATGTCCTCAGTGTCTCCTGTGACTTATACATCACAGGAGGGGCTGGGGGCCCACACACACACACACACACACACATCACAGGAGGGGCTGGGGGCCCACACACACACACACACACACACACACACACACACACACACACATCACAGGAGGGGCTGGGGGCACACACACACACACACACACACACACACATCACAGGAGGGGCTGGGGGCACACACACATCACAGGAGGGGCTGGGGGCACACACACACACACACATCACAGGAGGGGCTGGGGGCACACACACACACACACACACACACACATCACAGGAGGGGCTGGGGGCACACGCACACACACACACACACATCACAGGAGGGGCTGGGGGCACACACATCACAGGAGGGGCTGGGGGCACACACATCACAGGAGGGGCTGGGGGCACACACATCACAGGAGGGGCTGGGGGCACACACATCACAGGAGGGGCTGAGGGCACACACATCACAGGAGGGGCTGAGGGCACACACATCACAGGAGGGGCTGAGGGCACACACATCACAGGAGGGGCTGAGGGCACACACATCACAGGAGGGGCTGAGGGCACACACATCACAGGAGGGGCTGAGGGCACACACATCACAGGAGGGGCTGGGGGCACACACACACACACACACACATCACAGGAGGGGCTGGGGGCACACACATCACAGGAGGGGCTGGGGGCACACATCACAGGAGGGGCTGGGGGCACACACATCACAGGAGGGGCTGGGGGCACACACATCACAGGAGGGGCTGGGGGCACACACATCACAGGAGGGGCTGGGGGCACACACATCACAGGAGGGGCTGGGGGCACACACATCACAGGAGGGGCTGGGGGCACACACATCACAGGAGGGGCTGGGGGCACACACATCACAGGAGGGGCTGGGGGCACACACATCACAGGAGGGGCTGGGGGCACACACACACACACACACACACACACATCACAGGAGGGGCTGGGGGCACACACATCACAGGAGGGGCTGGGGGCACACACATCACAGGAGGGGCTGGGGGCACACACATCACAGGAGGGGCTGGGGGCACACACATCACAGGAGGGGCTGGGGGCACACACATCACAGGAGGGGCTGGGGGCACACACATCACAGGAGGGGCTGGGGGCACACACATCACAGGAGGGGCTGGGGGCACACACATCACAGGAGGGGCTGGGGGCACACACATCACAGGAGGGGCTGGGGGCACACACATCACAGGAGGGGCTGGGGGCACACACATCACAGGAGGGGCTGGGGGCACACATCACAGGAGGGGCTGGGGGCACACACATCACAGGAGGGGCTGGGGGCACACATCACAGGAGGGGCTGGGGGCACACACATCACAGGAGGGGCTGGGGGCACACACATCACAGGAGGGGCTGGGGGCACACACATCACAGGAGGGGCTGGGGGCACACACACACACACACACACACACACACACATCACAGGAGGGGCTGGGGGCACACACATCACAGGAGGGGCTGGGGGCACACACATCACAGGAGGGGCTGGGGGCACACACATCACAGGAGGGGCTGGGGGCACACACATCACAGGAGGGGCTGGGGGCACACACATCACAGGAGGGGCTGGGGGCACACACATCACAGGAGGGGCTGGGGGCACACACATCACAGGAGGGGCTGGGGGCACACACATCACAGGAGGGGCTGGGGGCACACACACACACACACACACACATCACAGGAGGGGCTGGGGGCACACACACACACATCACAGGAGGGGCTGGGGGCACACACACACACATCACAGGAGGGGCTGGGGGCACACACACACACACACACACACATCACAGGAGGGGCTGGGGGCACACACACACACACACACACATCACAGGAGGGGCTGGGGGCACACACACACACACACACACACATCACAGGAGGGGCTGGGGGCACACACATCACAGGAGGGGCTGGGGGCACACACATCACAGGAGGGGCTGGGGCACACACACACACACACACACATCACAGGAGGGGCTGGGGGCACACACACACACATCACAGGAGGGGCTGGGGGCACACACATCACAGGAGGGGCTGGGGGCACACACATCACAGGAGGGGCTGGGGGCACACACATCACAGGAGGGGCTGGGGGCACACACATCACAGGAGGGGCTGGGGGCACACACATCACAGGAGGGGCTGGGGGCACACACACACACACACACATCACAGGAGGGGCTGGGGGCACACACACACACACACACACATCACAGGAGGGGCTGGGGGCACACACACACACACACACATCACAGGAGGGGCTGGGGGCACACACACACACACACACATCACAGGAGGGGCTGGGGGCACACACACACACACATCACAGGAGGGGCTGGGGGCGCACACACACACACACCACAGGAGGGGCTGGGGGCACACACACACACACACACCACAGGAGGGGCTGGGGGCACACACACACACACACACCACAGGAGGGGCTGGGGGCACACACACACACACACACCACAGGAGGGGCTGGGGGCACACACACACACACACACACACACACACACACACACACCACAGGAGGGGCTGGGGGCACACACACCAAAGGAGGGGCTGGGGGCACACACACACACACACACCACAGGAGGGGCTGGGGGCACACACAAACACACACACCACAGGAGGGGCTGGGGGCACACACACACACACACACACACACACACACACACACACACACACACACACACCACAGGAGGGGCTGGGGGCACACACACCAAAGGAGGGGCTGGGGGCACACACACCACAGGAGGGGCTGGGGGCACACACACCACAGGAGGGGCTGGGGGCACACACACCACAGGAGGGGCTGGGGGCACACACACCACAGGAGGGGCTGGGGGCACACACACCACAGGAGGGGCTGGGGGCACACACACCACAGGAGGGGCTGGGGGCACACACACCACAGGAGGGGCTGGGGGCACACACACACACACACCACAGGAGGGGCTGGGGGCACACACACACACACACACCACAGGAGGGGCTGGGGGCACACACACACACACACACACACACACATCACAGGAGGGGCTGGGGGCACACACACCACAGGAGGGGCTGGGGGCACACACACCACAGGAGGGGCTGGGGGCACACACACACACACACACACACACACACCACAGGAGGGGCTGGGGGCACACACACACACACACACATCACAGGAGGGGCTGGGGGCACACACACACACACACATCACAGGAGGGGCTGGGGGCACACACACACACACACACACACATCACAGGAGGGGCTGGGGGCACACACACACACACACACACACACACACATCACAGGAGGGGCTGGGGGCACACACACACACACACACACACACACACACACACATCACAGGAGGGGCTGGGGGCACACACACACACACACACACACACACATCACAGGAGGGGCTGGGGGCACACACACACACACACACACACACACATCACAGGAGGGGCTGGGGGCACACACATCACAGGAGGGGCTGGGGGCACACACACACACACACACACATCACAGGAGGGGCTGGGGGCACACACATCACAGGAGGGGCTGGGGGCACACACACACACACACACACACACACACATCACAGGAGGGGCTGGGGGCACACACACACACATCACAGGAGGGGCTGGGGGCACACACACCACAGGAGGGGCTGGGGGCACACACACCACAGGAGGGGCTGGGGGCACACACACCACAGGAGGGGCTGGGGGCACACACACACACACACACCACAGGAGGGGCTGGGGGCACACACACACACACACACACACACACACATCACAGGAGGGGCTGGGGGCACACACACCACAGGAGGGGCTGGGGGCACACACCACAGGAGGAGCTGGGGGCACACACATCACAGGAGGGGCTGGGGGCACACACACACACACACACACACACACACACATCACAGGAGGGGCTGGGGGCACATACACACACACACACACACACACACATCACAGGAGGGGCTGGGGGCACATACACACACACACACACACACACACACCACAGGAGGGGCTGGGGGCACACACACCACAGGAGGGGCTGGGGGCACACACACACACACACACACCACAGGAGGGGCTGGGGGCACACACACACACACACCACAGGAGGGGCTGGGGGCACACACACACACACACACACACACACACCACAGGAGGGGCTGGGGGCACACACACACACACACACACCACAGGAGGGGCTGGGGGCACACACACACACACACACACAATCACAGGAGGGGCTGGGGGCACACACACACACACACACACAATCACAGGAGGGGCTGGGGGCACACACACACACACACACACAATCACAGGAGGGGCTGGGGGCACACACACACACACACACACACACAATCACAGGAGGGGCTGGGGGCACACACACACACACAATCACAGGAGGGGCTGGGGGCACACACACACACACAATCACAGGAGGGGCTGGGGGCACACACACACACACACACACACAATCACAGGAGGGGCTGGGGGCACACACACACACACACACAATCACAGGAGGGGCTGGGGGCACACACACACACACACACACAATCACAGGAGGGGCTGGGGGCACACACACACACACCACAGGAGGGGCTGGGGGCACACACACACACACACACACACACACACACACCACAGGAGGGGCTGGGGGCACACACACACACACACACACCACAGGAGGGGCTGGGGGCACACACACACACACACACACCACAGGAGGGGCTGGGGGCACACACACACACACACACCACAGGAGGGGCTGGGGGCACACACACACACACACACCACAGGAGGGGCTGGGGGCACACACACACACACACCACAGGAGGGGCTGGGGGCACACACACACACACACACACCACAGGAGGGGCTGGGGGCACACACACACACACACACCACAGGAGGGGCTGGGGGCACACACACACACACACCACAGGAGGGGCTGGGGGCACACACACACACACACCACAGGAGGGGCTGGGGGCACACACACACACACACCACAGGAGGGGCTGGGGGCACACACACACACACACCACAGGAGGGGCTGGGGGCACACACACACACACACCACAGGAGGGGCTGGGGGCACACACACACACACACCACAGGAGGGGCTGGGGGCACACACACACACACACACCACAGGAGGGGCTGGGGGCACACACACACACACACACCACAGGAGGGGCTGGGGGCACACACACACACACACACCACAGGAGGGGCTGGGGGCACACACACACACACACACCACAGGAGGGGCTGGGGGCACACACACACACACACCACAGGAGGGGCTGGGGGCACACACACACACACACCACAGGAGGGGCTGGGGGCACACACACACACACACACCACAGGAGGGGCTGGGGGCACACACACACACACACACCACAGGAGGGGCTGGGGGCACACACACACACACACACCACAGGAGGGGCTGGGGGCACACACACACACACACCACAGGAGGGGCTGGGGGCACACACACACACACACCACAGGAGGGGCTGGGGGCACACACACACACACACCACAGGAGGGGCTGGGGGCACACACACACCACAGGAGGGGCTGGGGGCACACACACACCACAGGAGGGGCTGGGGGCACACACACACCACAGGAGGGGCTGGGGGCACACACACACACCACAGGAGGGGCTGGGGGCACACACACACCACAGGAGGGGCTGGGGGCACACACACACCACAGGAGGGGCTGGGGGCACACACACACCACAGGAGGGGCTGGGGGCACACACACACCACAGGAGGGGCTGGGGGCACACACACACCACAGGAGGGGCTGGGGGCACACACACACCACAGGAGGGGCTGGGGGCACACACACACCACAGGAGGGGCTGGGGGCACACACACACCACAGGAGGGGCTGGGGGCACACACACACACACATACACATCACAGGAGGGGCTGGGGGCACACACACACACACACACACATCACAGGAGGGGCTGGGGGCACACACACACACACACACATCACAGGAGGGGCTGGGGGCACACACACACACACACACACACACACATCACAGGAGGGGCTGGGGGCACACACACACACACACACACACACACATCACAGGAGGGGCTGGGGGCACACACACACACACCACAGGAGGGGCTGGGGGCACACACACACACACACCACAGGAGGGGCTGGGGGCACACACACACACACCACAGGAGGGGCTGGGGGCACACACACACATCACAGGAGGGGCTGGGGGCACACACACACATCACAGGAGGGGCTGGGGGCACACACACACACATCACAGGAGGGGCTGGGGGCACACACACACACACACACACATCACAGGAGGGGCTGGGGGCACACACACACACACACACACATCACAGGAGGGGCTGGGGGCACACATATGTCCCCAGCCCCTTGTGTGATATATGTGCCTCCAGCGTCCCCTTTGATGTATATACAGCGCTTGTTACGTGATGTATATAATTTACCAATCTTATCACAAAGAGATGGCTGTGCTCCAGACCGAGACAAACCTGGAAAAGCAGCGGTGAGAAGAAACATGATTAGTATCATCAAACATCCCAGCTGCACCAAAGAGAAGCAGCTTCGGCCGCCACAGTAGGGGTAAGTTAATTATTTGTTAGACCAAATATAGCAGGGTCATTTTCACATTGATAATTTTGTGCGGCCCCCGAAGGTTAGTAGAAATTTCCAAATGGCCCCCGGTTTAAAAAAAAAAAAGGTTCCCCACCCCTGAATTAAGGACTGGAGAAAGGTTTGTGGTGAGGCACACAGAAGCACACACCACTTATCAGACACTCCTGTTTCATTAAGCAGCGTGCATCTCTTCATAAGTCATCTGACCATCAGGCCCCAACATCCAGACCTGCGTGAAAAATTGACAGTCTTTATGAATCTGGGCCATGGATTTTACATGGCTTACTCAAATCAATCAGGAGATGCAGAAAATTCTGCAACAAATCTACGACGTAGACAGATAACCCGACACTTCCTGGTGTCAGCAACCACGGCTGGGGAGGAAGAATAAAAAGTTTACTTCCATGACTATATACTCTGAATGTAAGAGGTCCCCCGCTTATCCCAAATGGAGGGTCACACCAAGCATTAAACGGAGGGTGGATATAACATTTTATCCCCTAAATATTTGGTTATGGCACTGTGCAATATATAAAAAAAAAAAAAAAAAAGATTACACGGCTAAATCAGGATTGTCACTCAGGAACATAGTGAGGCCCAATTGTCAGACCCCAGCAATCAGAAAGGAGCATCAGATCTTATCTACACCCAATCACTTGCAATTACAGAAAACCCATCTAATGGATCAGTCATCACCCTGGATATTGGTGCCCATACAGGTCAACAGGACTGCAATGGGCAAGTACTGCAGGCAATGTGACCATGCAGCCCCTAAACAAGTCATGTGACCAGCGGCCACCGATCGATTCTGTAAATGTTGCTCTCGAATGGGAAAGATGCTTCTGCTCAGCAGTCGCCAATTAGCTGCAGCACTCATGTGATGACCCCTTTGGGGCGCTGCTACCAGGAGGCTGCCGTGGGCCACATGATTGACTGCGGAGAAGTCACGTTAGTCCAGGAACTGAGAATAGGATTTAATAAGTAAACCTTTCAGGCCTAGGTGACAGAAAAATACCCAAACGTAACACCATTCTAAAAACCGTACCCTTCCATCTGCTCAAATCCACATCCAAGACATTAAGCCTTCAGGTGCTTCACAGGAATTAAAACAATGCGGAAATGAAAATTTTAACTTTCCCACGAAAGATGATTTTTCATTTTTACAAAGGATAACAGAAAATGCACAGTACAATTTGCTGTGCAATTTCTCCTGAGTACATGGATACCCCGTATGTGGTGGAAATCTACTGTTTGGGTGCACTGCAGTGCTTGGAGGGGAAAAGAGCGCCATTTGAATTTTGGGATGTAAAATAGTCTGGAATCGATAGCGGACGCAATGTCGCATTTGGAGAGACCCTGATGTGCCTTAACAGAGACCCGCCCCCCCCCACAGAATTTATCTAGAGATTTAGTGAGCACCTTCAACCCTCAGGTGCTTCACATAATATTATAACATTAAGATGTGACAATTTAAAATAAAACATTACATTTTTCCCCATAAAAGTGTTATTTTAGTCCCAAAAAGTGTTCATTTTCCTAAATTTAACAAGAGAAAATGCACAACATATTGTATTTTCCATTTTCTCCTACAAAGGAGAACAGAAAATGTACAGTACAATTTGCTGTGCAATTTCTCCTGAGTACACAAATACCCCATATGTGGTGGAAAACTACTGTTTGGGCGCATGGCAAAGTAGGCTCGGAAGGGAAGGAGAGCTATATGAGCGCGGATTTGGAAGGATTAGGCTTCTACAGGTGCCATGTCCCATTTGAACAGCCACCTTGGTGCCAAAATAACAGAAACCACCTACATGTGACCCCATTTTGGAAAGTACACCTCTTGAGGAATTTGTCTAATGGGTGTAGTTAGAATTTTAAACCCACAGATGATTCACAGAATTGTGTAAGGCTATGTGCGCACGTACATGCTGAAAAATCTGCAGCGATTTGGCAGTGCATGTGCGCTTCAAATCGCTGCAGAAACACTGCGTAATGGATGAAGGGTCTGCAGAATAGATGCAGATTTCATGCGCTCTGGATGCTGCCTCTCCCATAGACAAGAGTGGGAGCAGCATCCAAAGCGCACCAAAGAAGTGACATGTTGCTTTTTTGAGCGCAGCGATTTGGATCAAAATTTCAGCATGCAAATCGCTGCGCTCAAAAAAGCAACGTGCGGATGGATTATGCACAATCTTCATAGAGTGTGCTGGGGACGCATGCGTTTAAGTTGCAGTGCAATATGCAGCGCAGACACATGAAATTACGCAACGTGCACACATAGCCTAACATTGGTATGTAGATCTGAAGAAAAAAAAAAAAAAGAAAAAATTCCACTAAAATGATGTTTTAGCCCCAAGTTTTTAATTTTCAAAAGGGCTATTAGGAGGAAAGGACTGCATAATTTGTTATGCAATTTCTCCGGAGTTCGCCAACATCATATATGGTTAGAAACTACTTTTCATGCACAGTGCAATGCTCAGAAGTGAACGAGCACCATATTGAAATGCAGGTTTTGCTGGAATGGTCATGTCACATTGGCAGAGCCCCTGAGGTGCTAGAAAATCAGAACCTTCTACAAGTGACCACAATCTGCAAGGGAAAAATAGCAACATGTGCATAAAACTTTAGGATTCTTATCAAATTTCCTGCCATAAGGATTTGCATTCAGTTTTGTACATCCAAAAATGCACTGTGTGCACATAGCTAGGTGACTGATCCAAGTGGGGACTTGTTTTCCTGTGGCTTGAGTTGAAGCTTTTATTGGGGGCATTTTGGATCAGGTCACATACAGTATATCTGTTGCTCTACACTGAGCGCTTACGTCGGGGTTTCCATCTAAATATCTGAAACGTGACTCCGATGAAGCCTGGCACCAAATGATCTATTCAATAATGAGGTACCAGAGTTATTCTGTACTCTGGTGTCTGAAAAGTCACACACCATTAAACAAAAGGTGCACAGATCTGTGGCCAACCACGCTTTTGTCCACATCTAAAAAGAGAGACACAGCTAGATCATAGGCTGGAGAGACTCCACAGTGTCTCCAACTGCCTCATAATAGGTAATCTTCTATCTGAGGTTCTGCCAGGATCATGCATTTCAGAGATTTACACCCAGGTGTAAGCACTCAGCGTAGAGTGCAGGATAAATACGATCTGAGCCAGGCTTTGTGCGCACTAGAAATGTGAAGTTTCTCAAGAAAATTTCTTGAGAAACTTCTGGGAGTGGAAGATTTCCGGACCTCCGAAAAAAATCTGCACCAAATCCGTGGTAAATTTGCATGCGGATTTGCCACGATTTTCCCGCAGGTTGTTCCCTCCGGATGTTGCAGGCTGTACTGCAGAAATCCGCAGGTACCTGCGGAAAAGAATTGACATACTCATTTTCTCAAGAAATTTTCTCAAGAAAATCTTCAAGGAAATTTCTTGAGAAAAATCCGCAGCGTGCGCACAGCTATTTTTTTTTCTCAAAGGATTTGCTGGGAAATGTCTGCACAAAGATTACAGACATTTCTCAAGAAATTTCCGCAGCAAATCCACGGGTAAAACGGCCTAGTGCGCACATAGCCTAACTGCGATCTTTGTGAGGAAGAAAGAACAAATCCACACAGCGTATGCCATTCCACATTTGGTAAAAGTGATAAGGCTATGTGCGCACGTGTGCGTATTACATGCAGTTACACTGCGATCTGCAGCGCAGCATAACTGCATGCGTCCTGCGTCCCCTGCACAGTCTATGGAGATTGTGCAGGAGCCGTGCGCACGTGGCATGTTAGAACGCAGCGATTCGGCTGCTGCCCGAATCGCTGCGTTCTATGAAGTGACATGTCACTTCTTCCGAGCGGTTTGCATGCTGTCTATAGGGAGAGGCAGCATGCAGAGCGCACAAATTCTGCAGGCACCATGCACTTCAGAACGGAGCTTTTCAGCTGCGCTCTGAAGCGCACCTTTTAGGTGCGGTGCAGAGCGCACACGTGCGCACATAGCCTAAGACAGCTTTATTGTTCGGGTCAGTACAATCAAAAAAATTACATTTGATTCTGTTTTTATGTTTTGCACAATAAAAACTATTTTATAGAAAAATTATTAAATTGTTTTTGCATCACTCTATTTTAAGAGCTATAACTTTCTTTTGTGCTAATGCAGTAGTTTGGCAGCTTGTTTTTTGCAGAACAAGATGATGTTTCAAGCAGGACATTTATTTACGTTCGTCTTTTGATTGCATTTTATTTCACTTTTTGCTCAGTTTTATGAAAAAGCATAGTTTAATGCCACTTTTTGGGGTTTTTTTTCCCCACTGAAGGTGACAGTTGAGCGAGTACCTAACTATTCGTAGTCACTATACTCCTAACAAGTACTGTCTAATACTCACATATTCATTCCGAATAGCATGTGCAATGCAAGTCAATGGGGAAAAACTAGCATGAATAGCGTGGCATTCAGGTTACTCGTTACTTTGCGAGTTTTTCCCCATTAACTTGCATTGAACATGCTATTGGGAATGAATATGCGAGTATTAGACAGTACTCGTCAGGCTTAGGACACACGGCGAGAAAAATGGTGCAAGTGCAGTGCAATATTTAAAAAAAAAAAATAGCATTCCACTCAGACCAATATTAGTCTATGGGGCAGCTCTCATAAGCTATTTTCTCAGCCGTAATCAGACCAGGAAAACAGTCGCAGCATGCTGTGAGTGGAACGAGATACTGTTCCACTCGCACCCATGCAAGTCTATGGGGCGAGAGAATCATTGCACTGCTCTCGCGTTACACCGATGTACCGCGAGAGCAGTGCGATTCTTGCATCAGATGGCAACGGAGGAGAGCGGGACATAAATCCCTCCCTCTCTTCCGCAGCGCTGGCCCTCCCCTTCGCAGCTGTGGTCTGATCGCACGATCGGCCCACAGTCTAATGACACTCGGCTCCCGCTGTTCTGCGAGCGTGAGCAGTGTGTCATGCAAGGATCGCACATAATCCAGCGTGGCCTTGGCCTTATGAGTATAGCGAGTATGAATAGTTAGGTACTCAACTCTAGTGACAGTTTAATAGATCTGGTTGTTCTAGATGCAAGGATAAGAAATATACAGTGTGTACTATATTTTTCAGATTATAAAGAAGCACTCCAAATTTGGAGGAGAAAATAAGGAGAAAAAAGAAAGGGTTTGTTTTTAAATGTAAAGTGAGGGTTCATCTTGCAGTCTTACAGTTCTTTATATTAGCTAAATGTGGCTTACTGGGGGACAAGGGAGCGGGGTCATACAAAGTCAGCGGGGGCACGAGTGGGGTGATGCTGTGGGCCTTGTGCTCGGATGAGGGTTTACTGACAGCACGAGGCAGGACATCATTAATCTCCCAACGACGGACTTCAGGAAAATGGCACCGGATGCAGCGCATGCACAGATCGAGATCTCAGCCCTCAGAGATCTCAATCTGTGCATGTGCCGCCTACATTTTCATGAAGTCAATCATGTCCATCGCCAGGAGATCAATGGCGCCTGCCTCACGCCACCAGTAAACCCCCATCCTCCCAGCATCACTCCACTTCTGCCACCAACAGCTTCCTATGACCCGGGTCCACCGCCCCAGTAAGCTACATTCGGCTTATAAGACGCACCCCGATTTTCTCCTTAATTTGGGGACAAGTGCATCTTATAATCTGGGAAAAAAAAAAAAAGTCATGTTTCGTTTATTTTTCAACATGGCTGAGTTTGATCTGTAATTCTGATCGCACTCGGCCACACAAGTCAATGACGGGAAAACATCGGATCACATAAAGTGTGGGAGACATTTTATACCCATCTTCTCCACAGCCAAGAGAGCTGGAACACACTAAGGCTGTGTACACACGTTGCGTAGTGTCCATGCTGAAAAACCTGCAGCGATTTGGCAGTGCATGTGCACTTCAAATCGCTGCAGAAACACTGCGTAATGGATGCGGTGTGTCTGCAGAATAGATGCAGACTATGTATGAACTATTCATCTCTCCCTCCATCCTCCCCACCCATCTCACCCTCTCCTCAGATCTGTTCCTCCACTTTACACCCTGTGTCTCCAGACACACACGGCCACCTCATGGCTTCTCCTGCTCCCACCTTCTAACACTCTCTCTGCTTCTCCTCACTGCTGGGAATATCTCTCCTAATCCTGGCCCTCCGCACCACATCCCCATTGTCACATCTAACTGCCATCCACACAACGCTAATTTCCGCAACCCGTCTAACCTTATACCCATTCACCCGGCCCCCGCTCCCCCAGTCCCACTAACAGGAGCTCTATGGAACGCTCGCTCTGTCTGCAATAAACTTCCCTACATCCATGATCTTTTCATCACTAATAAACTTTCCTTCCTCGCCATCACAGAAACCTGGCTCATCCCCTCTGAGGCTCTGACACAGCCTCTCCTGCCGCACTCTGTTATGGTGGTCTCCAACTCTCTCACACCCCCCGCCCCAGTAACAAGCATGGTGGAGGAGTTGGTTTGCTCCTGTCCGACCAATGCTCCTTTACACCAATTCCACTACTACCCTCGGTTACTCTGCCCTCTTTTGAGGTGCACTCCGTATGCATCTACTCCCCTCCAACCTCCAACTGGCTGTCATTTATCGCCCCCACAGGGCCAGCCACTGCATTTTTTGACCATTTTACCACCTGGCTACTACATTTCCTTTCCACCGACATCCCCACCATCATCATGGGTGATTTTAACATCCCCATTGACACTTCTCCCTCATCTGTCTCTAAATGTCTAACACTCGCTTCCTCCTTTGACCTCACTCAATGGTCCTCTGCAGCTACTCACAAAAGATGGCCACACGCTGGACCTCATTTTCACTCGCCTCTGTTCCCTATCTAACCTCTCTAACTCGCCTCTCCCCCTGTCTGACCACAACCTACTCACATTCTATTCCCTCTCTTCTCCAAGTACACAACCCCCCCTCCACAAAGTTTCACACCACCGCAGAAATTTCAATCACCTTGACTTACACTCACTTTCTCAGTCCCTTCTCCCTCTTGCAGACATTGCTTCTTCACACGATGCAGATGCTGCTACCACTTTATACAACACCACCATCTCTGCAGCTCTCAAATCAGCTGCCCCCCTCACACACACCAAAACCCGCACAATCAACAGGCAACCCTGGCACACGTGTCAGGCAAAAAAATTGAGACAGGCTTCCAGAATTGCTGAGCGCAGATGGAAGAGGTCTCACTCCACTGAGCATTTCGTTACATACAAACAAGCTCTCACCACTTTCAAGACTGCACTCACTGCTGCAAAACAAACCTACTTCTCATCCCTCATATCCTCTCTATATCACAACCCTAAACAGCTATTCAACACTTTCAACTCTTTCCTCCGGCACCACCTCCCTCTCCTCTCATCTCAGCTGAAGACTTTGCCTCTTTCTTCAAGCAGAAGATTGACAACATCAGAGCAAG
Source organism: Anomaloglossus baeobatrachus (assembly GCF_048569485.1). Taxonomy (NCBI): domain Eukaryota; kingdom Metazoa; phylum Chordata; class Amphibia; order Anura; family Aromobatidae; genus Anomaloglossus; species Anomaloglossus baeobatrachus. Next base: position 131,698,858 of record NC_134358.1, read on the forward strand.
CTTTGGCCCACAATCACCACAGCCCCTCCTCACAACTACTCAGCCTTCTTCCTCCAAATCCAGCTTCTCCCCCATGACAGATCATGTTTCCACTCTACTCTCAAGATCACATCTCACAACCTGCCTGCTTGATCCACTCCCATCCCATCTCATCCCCAATCTCAACACAGTCCTCCTCCCGACCCTAACCCATCTCTTCAACCTATCACTAACAACTGGTGTATTCCCTTCATGCTTTAAACATGCCTCAATCACACCCATCCTCAAAAAGCCCTCCCTTGACCCTTCCTCTGTGTCAAACTATCGCCCCATATCCTTTCTCCCCTATGCCTCAAAACTACTGGAAGAGCATGTCCATCTTGAACTGTCCTCATACCTCTCTTCCTGCTCTTTCTTTGACCAGTTACAATCTGGCTTCCGACCCCATCATTCCACTGAAACTGCCCTGACCAAAGTCACTAACGACCTACTCACCGCAAAAGCCAAGCGACACTACTCTGTCCTCCTCCTGGACCTGTCTTCTGCCTTTGACTCAGTGGACCACTCCCTTCTACTACAAATTCTCTCATCCCTGGGCATCACAGACTTGGCCCTATCTTGGATCTCCTCATACTTAACCAACCGAACTTTCAGCGTCTCCCACTCTCACACCACTTCCTTATCTCGCCCCCTATCTGTTGGTGTCCCCAAAGGTTCAGTTCTTAGACCCCTGCTGTTCTCCATTTACACCTTCGGCCTGGGACAGCTCAGAGTCCCACGGCTTTCAGTATCATCTCTATGCTGATGATACGCAGATCTACCTCTCTGGACCTGACATCACCTCCCTACTAACCAGAATCCCACAATGTCTGTCTGCTATTTCATCCTTTTTCTCTGCTCGATCCCTAAAACTGAAGATGGACAAAACAGAATTCATTGTCTTTCCTCCTCCTTACTCAACTCCCCCACCGGACATATCCATCAATGTCAATGGCTGCTCACTTTCCCCAGTGCCACGTGCTTGCTGCCTGGGAATAATCCTAGACTCTGATCTCTATTTCAAGCCACACATCCAAGCCCCTCTTCACCTCCTGCCGCCTCCAACTCAAAAATATTTCCCGGATTCGTACATTCCTTTCCAAAGAAGCTGCAAAAACCCTAGTACATGCCCTTATTATCTCCCGCCTGGATTATTGCAACCTCCTGCTCTGTGGCCTCCCTTCTAACAGTCTCACACCCCTACAATCTATTCTAAACTATGCTGCCCGGCTCATCCACCTGTCCCCCCCTCTACTCCCCGATCTCTCCTCTCTGCCAATCCCTTCACTGGCTTCCCATTGCCCAACGACTCCAGTTCAGAACACTAACCATGACATACAAGGCCATCCACAACCTGTCTCCTCCCTACATCTCCGACCTAGTCTCCCGGTACTTACCTGCACGTAACCTTCGATCCTCACAAGATCTCCTTCTCAACTCCCCTCATCTCCTCTTCCCACCATCGCATCCAAGATTTCTCCCGTGCCTCCCCCATACTCTGGAATGCTCTGCCTCAACACATCAGACTCTTGCCTACCTTGACAAGCTTCAAAAGGAACCTGAAGACCCACCTCTTCCGACAAGCCTACAACCTGCCGTAACCCTCAGTCTGATACAGTGCCGCACAATCAACTCTACCCTAACTTACTGTAATCTTAACCTATCCCTTGTAGACTAAGCCCTTGCAGACAGGGACCTCTCTCCTCCTGTACCTGTTTGTGTCTTGTATTGTTTATGATTATTGTACTTGTCCTTATTATGTACACCCCTTTCACATGTAAAGCGCCATGGAATTGATGGCGCTATAATAAATAATAATGCGTTCGGGATGCTGCCTCTCCAATAGACAGAGTGGAAGCCGCATCCAAAGCGCACAAAATAAGTGACATGTTGCTTTTTTTGAGCGCAGCGATTTGGATCCAAATTTCAACATGCAAATCGCTGCGCTCTCAAACGCAACATGCGGATGGATATGTACATTCATAGATTGTGCTGGGGACGCAGGACGCATGCGTTTACGTTGCAGTGCAATATGCAGTGTAAATGCATGAAATTACGCAACGTGCGCACACAGCCAAAGACGACACCCGAAGCAGAGTGTCAGGAGCGTAATCTGCTGATTACAGTCATGTGACCCCAGCCTCAAATAAAGAACAGACCCCGGCGGTCAGACCCCCTGAGCTATTCTGTGATTAGATGAGAACAGAGTTCACCGGACCACCCCCTTATGTTTAACTCTGAGAGTGAGGGTCCACACTCCAGACGCGGGGGCCACGCTCTAGACTCAGGGAGGCTGGGGGCCACACTTTAAAAGGAGTTTTGCTTGTTGGGATGACACCGCTGAGACTCCATACTGAGGGTCCTGCAATGCTCCCCCGAACAGAGGGCAGTGCACATGCAGGACCCCCAATCCTTATGTATAGGGGAGATATGGCGACCAAAAGCAATGTCTTCCACGGTCACTGTACTGAGAGTTTCTTATCTGCTCCTGGGAAAGCTGGGTGACACCCTCCATGGCAGCACCACTGCTGCTGGACACCCAGCTTTCCCAGGCTCCTGGGCTGCAGTCTTGGAGGAAGGGGCCTGAGACTTAGTCATGCTAACTAGTTTAGAGAGCGGAGGGCTGAGGGAAGCAGTGGGGGAGGGGGCACGGGGCAGAGAGCAGCCACACCTGACAGATACACAGCGGCGGGTGCTGGCCTAGCCCCGGGCATGGTCCAGCAAGTATCCGCCCTGCCCATGGACAGGGACCTCCGGCGGCCACACACTTACCTTTCAGCGGCAGATAACGGAGACACCGGGACCGTTACTCTCAGCAGCTGCAGGAACGGCCGGACAGCAGCAGGCACGGGAGCGAGTGACGTCACACGGTGCGGCTTCAGCAGAAGACAAAGCGAGGCCGGGGCGGAGCCAGGGAGGGGGCGGTACCTGTGTGACGTCACTCAATACTTAGACTCGTGACTGTTGCCGTGGGCGACGGAAGTGGAAGAGGTCGCGGCGGGCGGAGAGCAGCCAGCAGGAGGTTTCCCTCTCAGGAAGTAACGTGTTATGAATCCTCAAGTGGCCGGTTATAGGCTGCACGGTCCGGGCCCCGGAGGAGAGGACCTGTGACCTCATCCGGCCGGTTATAGGCTGCACTGTCCGGGCCCCGGAGGAGCGGACCTGTGACCTCATCCGGCCGGTTATAGGCTGCACTGTCCGGGCCCCGGAGGAGCAAACCTGTGACCTCATCCGGCCGGTTATAGGCTGCATGGTCCGGGCCCCGGAGGAGCGGACCTGTGACCTCATCCGGCCGGTTATAGGCTGCACGGTCCGGGCCCCGGAGGAGCGGACCTGTGACCTCATCCGGCCGGTTATAGGCTGCACAGTCCGGGCCCCGGAGGAGCGGACCTGTGACCTCATCCGGCCGGTTATAGGCTGCACTGTCCGGGCCCCGGAGGAGCGGACCTGTGACCTCATCCGGCCGGTTATAGGCTGCACTGTCCGGGCCCCGGAGGAGCGGACCTGTGACCTCATCCGGCCGGTTATAGGCTGCACTGTCCGGGCCCCGGAGGAGCGGACCTGTGACCTCATCCGGCCGGTTATAGGCTGCACTGTCCGGGCCCCGGAGGAGCAAACCTGTGACCTCATCCGGACGGTTATAGGCTGCATGGTCCGGGCCCCGGAGGAGCGGACCTGTGACCTCATCCGGCCGGTTATAGGCTGCACGGTCCGGGCCCCGGAGGAGAGGACCTGTGACCTCATCCGGCCGGTTATAGGCTGCACGGTCCAGGCCCCGGAGGAGCGGACCTGTGACCTCATCCGGCCGGTTATAGGCTGCACTGTCCGGGCCCCGGAGGAGCGGACCTGTGACCTCATCCGGCCGGTTATAGGCTGCACGGTCCGGGCCCCGGAGGAGAGGACCTGTGACCTCATCCGGCCGGTTATAGGCTGCATGGTCCGGGCCCCGGAGGAGCGGACATGTGACCTCATCCGGCCGGTTATAGGCTGCACGGTCCGGGCCCCGGAGGAGCGGACCTGTGACCTCATCCGGCCGGTTATAGGCTGCACGGTCCGGGCCCCGGAGGAGCGGACCTGTGACCTCATCCGGCCGGTTATAGGCTGCACGGTCCGGGCCCCGGAGGAGCGGACCTGTGACCTCATCCGGCCGGTTATAGGCTGCACTGTCCGGGCCCCGGAGGAGCAAACCTGTGACCTCATCCGGCCGGTTATAGGCTGCATGGTCCGGGCCCCGGAGGAGCGGACCTGTGACCTCATCCGGCCGGTTATAAGCTGCACGGTCCGGGCCCCGGAGGAGAGGACCTGTGACCTCATCCGGCCGGTTATAGGCTGCACGGTCCGGGCCCCGGAGGAGCGGACCTGTGACCTCATCCGGCCGGTTATAGGCTGCACGGTCCGGGCCCCGGAGGAGCGGACCTGTGACCTCATCCGGCCGGTTATAGGCTGCACGGTCCGGGCCCCGGAGGAGAGGACCTGTGACCTCATCCGGCCGGTTATAGGCTGCATGGTCCGGGCCCCGGAGGAGCGGACATGTGACCTCATCCGGCCGGTTATAGGCTGCACGGTCCGGGCCCCGGAGGAGCGGACCTGTGACCTCATCCGGCCGGTTATAGGCTGCACGGTCCGGGCCCCGGAGGAGAGGACCTGTGACCTCATCCGGCCGGTTATAGGCTGCACGGTCCGGGCCCCGGAGGAGCGGACCTGTGACCTCATCCGGCCGGTTATAGGCTGCACGGTCCGGGCCCCGGAGGAGAGGACCTGTGACCTCATCCGGCCGGTTATAGGCTGCACTGTCCGGGCCCCGGAGGAGAGGACCTGTGACCTCATCCGGCCGGTTATAGGCTGCACTGTCCGGGCCCCGGAGGAGCGGACCTGTGACCTCATCCGGCCGATTATAGGGTGCACGGTCCGGGCCCCGGAGGAGCGGACCTGTGACCTCATCCGGCCGGTTATAGGCTGCACGGTCCGGGCCCCGGAGGAGTGGACCTGTCACCTCATCTGGCTGGTTATAGGCTGCTTGATCCGGCCCCAGAGGAGTGGACCTGTACCCTCATCCAGCCGGTTATAGGCTGTAGTGATGGGCAGTCCGGCTCTTTTTGGTGATCCGGTACCTATGGCTCCGTTCACCAAAAAGAGGCGGCTCTTTCAGCTCGTTCTCGGCTCCTTATTAAATATGTTTTCACCGCAGGTGAACACATTTAATATTATAGTAACGCCGAAAAAGCCCCGCCCACCCGCGGCTTAGCCCCGCCCACTTACAAATGTCCAATTAGATTGCTGAGTAGGCGGAGTTTAGCCACGGGTGGGCGGGGGTTTGACGGCGAAAAGAGCCGTTTAGATATTTTAGCGGCTCACACTGGTGATCCGGCTCCTGTCGTTCACAGCAGGGAGTCGGATCGTTCGCGACCGACACATCACTAATAGGCTGCACGGTCTGGGCTGCGGAGGAGGGGACCTGTCACCTCATCCGGGCCGGTTATAGGCTGCATGGTCTGGGCCCTGGAGGAGAGGACCTCTAACCTCATTTGGCCGGTTATAGGCTGCATGGTCTGGGCCCCGGAGGAGAGGACCTGTTCCTTCATCCGGCTGGTTATAGGCTGCACGGTCTGGGCCCTGGAGAAGAGGACCTGTCACCTCATCCATCCGGTTATAAGCTGCATGGTCTGGGCTGCCGGAGGAACGGACCTGTCCTGTCTCCTTATCCGACTCTCTGCACGGACTTGTACCTCATCTAGGACAAAAGTTCATTTTTGAGTTTTTGGGGGTTTTTTTCTTTCAAAATATTTTTCCCCATAGACTTGACCATATGAGGCCTGTTTTTTTTTTTTTTTGCTGGACGAGTTGTAGTTTTGAACAACCCGTTCATTTTAACCTTATAAAGTTCTGGGAAATGAGGAAGAGGGGGGAATCCAGGTGGGGAAAAAATGGTGGAAAAAATGCAATTCTGCATTTGTTCTGTTTTTTTGGCGATCATTGTGCGGTAATGATGACCTGGACATACGATTTCCAGGCTTCATTAGTTTAGTTGCTTAAAGGGAAATTGTCACCAGGTTTTTCCCGTATGAGCTGCGGCCACCACCAGTGAACCATTATACAGTGCCTACAAGTAGTATTCAACCCCCTGCAGATTTAGCAGGTTTGATAAGATGCAAATAAGTTAGAGCCTGCAAACTTCAAACAAGAGCAGGATTTATTAACAGATGCATAAATCTTACAAACCAACAAGTTATGTTGCTCAGTTAAATTTTAATAAATTTTCAACATAAAAGTGTGGGTCAATTATTATTCAACCCCTAGGTTTAATATTTTGTGCAATAACCCTTGTTTGCAATTACAGCTAATAATCGTCTTTTATAAGACCTGATCAGGCCGGCACAGGTCTCTGGAGTTATCTTGGCCCACTCCTCCATGCAGATCTTCTCCAAGTTATCTAGGTTCTTTGGGTGTCTCATGTGGACTTTAATCTTGAGCTCCTTCCACAAGTTTTCAATTGGGTTAAGGTCAGGAGACTGACTAGGCCACTGCAACACCTTGATTTTTTCCCTCTTGAACCAGGCCTTGGTTTTCTTGGCTGTGTGCTTTGGGTCGTTGTCTTGTTGGAAGATGAAATGACGACCCATCTTAAGATCCTTGATGGAGGAGCGGAGGTTCTTGGCCAAAATCTCCAGGTAGGCCGTGCTATCCATCTACCCATGGATGCGGACCAGATGGCCAGGCCCCTTGGCTGAGAAACAGCCCCACAGCATGATGCTGCCACCACCATGCTTGACTGTAGGGATGGTATTCTTGGGGTCGTATGCAGTGCCATCCAGTCTCCAAACGTCACGTGTGTGGTTGGCACCAAAGATCTCGATCTTGGTCTCCTCAGACGAGAGAACCTTGAACCAGTCTGTCTCAGAGTCCTCCAAGTGATCATGAACAAACTGTAGACGAGCCTTGACATGACGCGTTGAAATTAAAGGTACCTTACGGGCTCGTCTGGAATGGAGACCATTGCGGTGGAGTACGTTACTTATGGTATTGACTGAAACCAATGTCCCCACTGCCATGAGATCTTCCCGGAGCTCCTTCCTTGTTGTCCTTGGGTTAGCCTTGACTCTTCGGACAAGCCTGGCCTCGGCACGGGTGGAAACTTTCAAAGTCTGTCCAGGCCGTGGAAGGCTAACAGTAGTTCCATAAGCCTTCCACTTCCGGATAATGCTCCCAACAGTGGAGACAGGTAGGCCCAACTCCTTTGAAAGGGTTTTGTACCCCTTACTAGCCTTGTGACCCTCCACAATCTTGTCTCTGATGGCCTTGGAATGCTCCTTTGTCTTTCCCATGTTGACCAAGTATGAGTGCTGTTCACAAGTTTGGGGAGGGTCTTAATTAGTCAGAAAAGGCTGGAAAAAGAGATAATTAATCCAAACATGTGAAGCTCATTGTTCTTTGTGCCTGAAATACTTCTTAATACGTTAGGGGAACCAAACAGAATTCTTGTGGTTTGAGGGGTTGAATAATAAATGACCCTCTGAATAAACTTTTCACAATTTAAAAAAAAAATAAAAAAAGAAATAACATTCTTTTTTGCTGCAGTGCATTTCACACTTCCAGGCTGATTTACAGTCCAAATGTCACAATGCCAAGTTAATTCCGAATGTGTAAACCTGCTAAATCTGCAGGGGGTTGAATACTACTTGTAGGCACTGTATACAGCATTCTAGAGGTGGTCCAGTCCGCTGGTCGTCGCTGCTCTTGGTCCAGCACCTCTTCTCTTACGTCCATTGCCGTCCTCCTGCCCAGCCCCGTGTGCATGATGCCTCCTCTGTCATTCAGAAAAAGGCCTCAATTGCGCTTTGATCACTCCTGCTGAGGGCAGATCAAAGTACTGTAGTGGACAGAGTGGTCTTTGACCTTTCCTTGCACCTGCGCATTACAGTACTTTCCTCTGCCCTCAGCCGGGCAAACCAAAGTGCGCAGGAGCGCAGTGAAGACCTCTCTTTGAATGACGTAGGACGCATCATGCACATGGGTCTGAGAAGGAGGACAGCGCTGGACGGAAGAGAGGAGGCGCCGGACCAAGCGCAACGACACCCATCGGACCGCCCCCTAGGTGAGTATAATAAAGGTGTTTTTTACGTTATACAGAGCGGCTTGGGCTTTTAAATACAGTATTCAAGAATGCTATATATAAGAGCTCACTGGTGGTGGCCGCAGCTCATAAGGGAAAAACCTTGTGACCGGTTCCCTTTAAAAAGTTTTCAAACGGAACCTGTCATGTCGGGTTTTTTATTTTAAACCGCCCCAAATGTATTTGAAATAATGCAATATGCATCACTAACATGGTTTAAAATAAAAAAAAAACATCTATTTATTTAAAAAATAAATATATATATATATATATGCTTAGGTGAATGCTTGTGATACCAATGTGATATGACTGAAAGAATGTGTGATTAGATAGGAATCATAATCAAAAGATAGGAGTGATCCCAGATATTATTTGACCTATCAATAATTCAGTATCAAAGAGATGTCCTTTGGATGGCCAATATGATGACCAAAGAATACATGTCAAACAGGTTTTTGAAGCAGTTTCAAGATAATGAGGAAGTCACATTTACAGTTCCACTTACCAGAAACTTGTGGTTGGCTTAAAGACAGGTTTAAGGAAGCTTGCATATGAAATTTACGGCTCATTGCAATATTTCACTAACACTATGGTCAAACTGTGGTCGGCCAGTTGACAACTGGCTAAATGTGCAGGAATGTGCAGGAAGCTGCTTGTGCCCACAGCAGTTTGTGGTCAAGTTACATGAACATGACTCAGCTGTCACATGCTGGTGACCATTTAAACACAACCTACAAAGTTTTCCTATAAAAATACACCGGACTCGCTTAATGTTAGGGGAAACCTTCCAGGACATTGAAGTGTACGCACTGTTCCTGTGATGCAAGATGCCATCATGTTGATTCCTTATCATTAAATCGAGTTCCCTCCGATGTGAAAGGATTGCTACAACAAACGGTAATGTTGATGCATATTTCTGTTATTGTATAAGATTCTATGACTATAAGATTCTAAATGCCTATGTACCATTGATTATATTCATGTGCTATTAAAATAAATAGTATCTTGCTATAAAGAATATTAGTATTCGTGCCTGATTAGGATATCAGTGAGCGCTTCGTAAGTACGGGCTTTCAGCCCCCTTTCTAGTAGAATTTAGCAAGACATAAATTGGCGTAGTCGGCAGGATTACTTCTATAAGAAGTAATTAAACTAATTTTTGTAATTTAGAAATTAAAAACATATATTTGGCAAATTTCCAGATATATTTTTTCAATCTTTTTGCATAGTGTCAAAATGTTCAGAAAACGTAAGGATAATGTTAAGGAGGTTGTTGTGGAGATCCCGAGCTGGATTGAGGCTCCCTACAATCTTATAGCACATGAATTGGTCAATTGTGGATTGGCAGAACAATGGCAGAATAAGCTCAAGGGTTGTGAAGCTACTGATGTTGTGAATGTACTCAGTAGTGCCCCTGTGAAAACAGGTGATGTAGTGTCTTGTGGATTGGCAGAACAATGGCAGGACAAGCTTATGGGTAGTGAAGCTACTGATGTTGTGAATGTACTCAGTGGTGCCCCTGTGAAAGCAGGTGATGTAGCGTCTTGTGAATTGGCAGAACAATGGCAGGATAAGCTTAAGGGTAGTGAAGCTACTGATGTTGTGAATGTATTCGGTAGTGTCCCTGTGACAGCAGGTGATGTAGTGTCTTTAGCACGGCACATCTGGATTTTGGCAAGTGCATATAGTGTAATGCATGAGCGTAATCTAAAGATGCAGAAGGAAAGTTCCCAGATGGAACAAAAGATGATAGAATTAGGTTGCCTGAAAACAGTTATGGAATGTAATACCAGACTGTTGAAGGATAAATTGGAACATTATCAGAATGTGGCACAAAAAGCTGCCGTAAAAATTGCTCAAAATAAGTACAAGAAAAGAAGAGGAAAGGTAAATAAAATCCAAATTGCTCAAAATAAGTACAAGAAAAGAAGAGGAAAAGTAAATAAAAACAAAGTACCTAAAAGTATCGTTCCAGCTTCTATAAATTGGGATCCCGATACTTGGGATGGGGATGTGTGGGATTCATCTTCATCATCTGATGAGGAGGATTACCATAAAGGGAAGATTGAGGCTAACCCAGTAAGGAGGCGCCTAGAGAGGACAGAAAATGAGATCATCCGGGAACATGTCCGGGATGGTCAGGGGAATCTGCAATATGACGAAGATGGTAATGCCATCATAAATGAGAGAACAATTCCTCATGTAAAAAATCGAGTAACCATTGAAGATTACTCTCAAGGAGAAGTTGATAGCATTTTAACACAGTTTAGACAAAAACCAGGAGAAGGAGAAATTCCCTGGTTGGTCAGGGTGCACGATCTCGGAGGAGGTGGAGTGCACTTTGACGCCGGAGACGTGGCAAAATTTGTCACCATGTCTCGTGACCCAGTAATTCAGAGATCAATAAAAAATTATTTTGTTGATCATAATGAGCATGGTACTCAAAACTTAATCATGATCTTAGCCCATGCTTTTCTGGACAAATATCCATCAGAAGCAGACTTTCCTATCAATGATAAACCTTGGTATACCTTAAAAGACGGTATGGAAAGCCTGAAGGAAGAAGCAATGAGGAATGATCTTCCTCTTTTGGGAATGGATGATGATTATCTCCAGTACCCATTGAAAGCCAGCATAAGAAATAGGCTGGTTAAACATGCTCCTCCAGCATACAAAACAGTTATTTTAACCTTAACTGTAGCGCTGACTGGAGAATCAATCGCTGTAGTTCTAGGGAGGATGAGGGAGTTACAGGATATGGGACAGTGGGATAAATCATCCCCTGGAGGCCATGTTGGTAACAGTAAGCTAAACAATCCTGATTGGAAAGAGAAATCAGTAGGGGAGGCCCCACGGGTGTCTCGCAAAGACATGTTCCAGGCTTTGCTTAAAGCCGGGATCAATAAGGAAAGGATTGATGGAAAGGAGACAGGAGAATTATGGAAGTTGTACAAACAGAAAGTTCTATCCGCAAAGAAAGTGACTACTACAAATGTGGGAGGGGGCTCAAAAACCCCCAAGGTAAAGAAATCAGAGGGAAAAGGGGAAAAATCCCCAAAGAATGTGTCTTGGGAAGATTTTCAGTCAGTTTATCCATGGGAAGAACTGGCTGCAGCCGTGGCCACAAAGGTCACGGAAGGAAGGGCTAATACACAGACTGAAGTCTGTGTAAATGAAAGTTCAGAAGGAAGTGATTTACCATAGGTAGCCAGCCAAGCCCCCCTATTGATAAAAAGGGACGAACGTCCCTACGTCAATCTTAGCATACATTGGAAAGGGGGAAATGTTCAAAGAGTCCCAGCTTTGATTGACACGGGGGCGGAGGCTACTTTAATTCATGGAAACCCAGAAAAAATAAAAGGACCTCGAGTAAAAATTGCTGGACTAGGTGGTCAATTGATCACCGGGGTTCAGACACAGGTAGCTTTGAAGATAGGTAATTTACCTATCAAGAAGTACACGGTGCTGGTAGTTCCTATACCAGAATATAATTTGGGAATTGATATCTTAAAATAGATGACTCTTAATCTAACCGAAGGAAAATTCTACTTTGGGGTTATGTCTTGTCATAAGGAAATGCAGATCTCACATTATATCAATGATATAATGATACAAGGACAAGATGAGCAAAGTGTGAAAGATCAATTGACAAAACTGGTTGCTCATATGAGGAGTAAAGGATGGGAAATCAATGATGCCAAGGTTCAAGGACCGTCTCAGGTGGTAACATGTCTAGGGATTCAGTGGAACAAGGTGCACAGAGAGATCTTGCCCAATGCCAGACAGAAAATTATTAATTTTCTGGTCCCTAAATCCAAACAGGAGACTCATTCTTATATTGGATTGTTTGGTTTTTGGAGACAACATATCCCTCATTTGGGACAAATGTTGGCTCCTTTGTACAAAGTAACGAGGAAAAAATATGAGTTCCACTGGGGAGAGGAACAGCAAAATGCGTTTGAGATGGTCAAGGAAGCGATACAACAAGCCGTGGATCTATGGCCAATGTTGTCAGGACCCGTGGAGCTGCATGTGTCAGTTCAACATATGTATGCCAATTGGTCACTTTGGCAAAAACAAGGGGGAAAAAGAGTTCCTCTTGGATTTTGGAATAGAAAATTACCAGATGCAGGAGAAAAATACACTCCTTTTGAACAGCAATTGTTAGCTTGTTATTGGGCTCTGGTAGAGACCGAACAATTAACCATTGAACATGAGGTATTGCTGAGACCAGCAATACCCATAATGCAGTGGGTGTTGTCCAATCCTAAAACTAATAGGGTGGGGCATGCCCAGGAGCAAAGTATCATTAAATGGAAATGGTACATTTCGGAAAGGGCCAAGAAGGGAGAAGGCGGGATCGCCACTCTACATGAGAAAGTGGCAGAGGTAGCTGAGGAAACATCTTTTCCCAGCAAAGCTGCCATGCTAGAAGAATCCCCGGTGAAGTGGGGGAAAGCATACGAAGATTTAACCGAACAACAACAAACACATGCATGGTTCACAGACGGATTGGCTCGTTATGTGAGTGGGAAAAGGTTGTGGAAAAGTGTTGCATATAATCCCAGATTGGAAAAATTTCTATCAGTAGAAGGGGAAGGCAAAAGCAGCCAATATGCAGAACTCTATGCCATATTCTTAGCATTATCTTTTGAACAAGGAAAAGAGTGTCATCTTTTTACTGATTCCTGGTCAGTAGCAAATGGATTAGCCACATGGATGATGGGATGGAAAAAACACAATTGGTTAATTCATGGAAAAGAGATTTGGGGCAAGGAAGTGTGGCAAGAGATTGAAGAGATTATTCAGTCTATCAAGACCACTGTATTTCATGTCGATGCTCATGTCCCTACTAACTCACTTGAACGTTTGTTTAATTCAGAAGCAGATAAAGCAGCAGCCATCAGACAAGTCAGTCCAACAGTTGACAAGGCAAGGTACAGCTGTTTGGGCACACCAGAAAGAGCGACACCTTATTCAGCAGGTGTAGCCCTCAGTACATTGGAAACTGTCGTGGTACCCCCAGGTAAGGTAAAACCAATTTCAACAGGATTGGGTTGCCATACACCAAAGGATCATTATGGTCAAATAGCCACTCGTTCTAGTTTAGCGTTAAAAGGAGCCATAGTGGTGGGAGGGGTAATAGATGCAGATTATCAGGGAGAAATCAAGGTACTGATGCTAAATTTGGGAAATGAACCTTTGATATTGATGAAGCACCAGAAGGTAGCTCAGATGTTGATAATTCCAATAAACCTGTCTGAAATAAGAGAAGGAACTGCCCCGGCAGAATTAACCATACGGGGTATTAAAGGTTTTGGATCCTCTAATATTACAAATGTAGGAGAAAAAATATGGATTCAAAACCTCCAAGGACCGCCCTCAGAGGCAGAGGTAATTTGCAGAAGGTGTGGTAAATAAGCGGAATCCATGGTATCGGTTACTGGGAAGAGCTCGATAGTGATGAGATGGAGAAATTCCTGTGTTTGATGTTTGCCTCTTTGGTCGTTGGATGGACAAGTCTACATCAGGAGGAACCTGTGGCGAATGAATTTCTGATGCACCATCACATTTTCAACACACAGATTGCTGGATCTGTACACATTCTTCGGTTACAGCCACCAGTATCCCTTATCTGGATGTCCCGGTATCGATGGAGGAAATCTTAAAGTAGAAAAGTTGTTCTGATCATCTTGCTGATAAAGACACTCGAAGTGTTCGTCTATAGAATACTACAGTACCCATTTCCATAGTGGGATGGATCAATCTTCCATGGTGGCAAGGCAATTTGAATGCAACAATCACCAATTTGCAATATCTGGCTTTTAAGGGAGGAATTTGGGTACTAAGATATAAGACTGGACTGACTAACCTGGGATTCATCCCTATGGGGAATATAAAAATAAGTTTTGGGACAGCTATAAATACTGTAGATGCTTTTAAACCCAGCTTAGTGGAAAGGACAATTCATGATATGTTATGGCCTTATGCCAATATGTTCATAAATGGGACTAGTGAAACTTGTAGTAACATATCGGGAAATGTAATGTGTAATGATTCCTTTGAATATCGAGCAAATGCCAAAACACATGATATTCAAGGGAGCTTTTCAGATAATATTGCTTTTAGTTTTAATATACTGTACAAAAGTAGTGAAAGTGATTATATTTGTGATTCAACGTTTATCTAAACAAACCAAGAAAACAAAATTTGTGGCAAACAATATTTCTTGGTCATGGTATGGTATATTCCGAGTGATCTTCTTCTAGTGGAATACTGATGATGGAAAATAATCCCTGGGATCAAGGACCGATTGTGATACCAATGTGATATGACTGAAAGAATGTGTGATTAGATAGGAATCATAATCAAAAGATAGGAGTGATCCCAGATATTATTTAACCTATCAATAATTCAGTATCAAAGAGATGTCCTTTGGATGGCCAATATGATGACCAAAGAATACATGTCAAACAGGTTTTTGAAGCAGTTTCAAGATAATGAGGAAGTCACATTTACAGTTCCACTTACCGGAAACTTGTGGTTGGCTTAAAGACAGGTTTAAGGAAGCTTGCATATGAAATTTACGGCTCATTGCAATATTTCACTAACACTATGGTCAAACTGTGGTCGGCCAGTTGACAACTGGCTAAATGTGCAGGAAATGTGCAGGAAGCTGCTGGTGCCCACAGCAGTTTGTGGTCAAGTTACATGAACATGACTCAGCTGTCACATGCTGGTGACCATTTAAACACAACCTACAAAGTTTTCCTATAAAAATACACCGGACTCGCTTAATGTTAGGGGAAACCTTCCAGGACATTGAAGTGTACGCACTGTTCCTGTGATGCAAAATGCCATCATGTTGATTCCTTATCATTAAATCGAGTTCCCTCCGATGTGAAAGGATTGCTACAACAAACGGTAATGTTGATGCATATTTCTGTTATTGTATAAGATTCTATGACTATAAGATTCTAAATGCCTATGTACCATTGATTATATTCATGTGCTATTAAAATAAATAGTATCTTGCTATAAAGAATATTAGTATTCGTGCCTGATTAGGATATCAGTGAGCGCTTCATAAGTACGGGCTTTCAGCCCCCTTTCTAGTAGAATTTAGCAAGACAATGCTGTAAACACCTTAGCTATCAGTCATAGGGGCGGCACTTTTGCTGGGATCAATCACTGTCACTCAAGTTCAGGCATGATTCCTTTTTAAAGTTAGTCACGCCCCTCGCATTATAATTGGTTATACAACAGGTCCTTCAGCATCACGTCTCTGCTGAACTCCGCCCCTTACAGTCACATGATCATGAATTTGCAAAATGTATACTCTCCACATCAAATAAAGTTAAATAATCCTCCACTACAAATTAGATCTAGTGCTGGGCTACACTGCAACTTTCTGTAGTGATATTGATTGATTTTAACTTAAGTGGCATCTGTCATGTACCCGATTGCATTAAATTAAATATATTATTTTGGACTGTAGCTAAAGAGTTAAAATCAATCAATAGCACACAAATTTCCATTTCATTAAACCTTTGATTGACCAGAAAAACAGAGTTCCTAATGCAGACATAAAGATATAGGGGAAAATCACAGATGTTTTACAGCAGATCTTATCCCGTGGGTAAAAGTGGCACATCCACAGCACACTAAGAAAATCTGTGGCATGAAAACCCCATTCACATGTCAGATGCTAAATTGTTGCAGATTTTTATTGCAAAACCTGCCACATATGAATATGGCCTAAGGCTACTTTCACACTACATTTTTTTAACATCCGTCATGAACGTTTTTTTAACACAAAAACGGATCCATTGCAAATGCGTTTTCATTTCAATGCATTTGGAATAGACTCTCGTCAACATGCGTTCACCTGCGTTTGCGTGCGTTATAGTGAGGATCCAGCGACTTGCAGTTTTTTAACTTTTTTCAAAAACGCTACTTGTAGCGTTTTTGAGTTGCGTCCAAATACTGCAAATCGCTGGATACTGACTAAACAGCACGCAAACGTATGTGAACGCTGGCATGCTGATAGACAGGATCCTGCTTGCTCTACTGAGCATGCCCAGAAACCAGCCTGGCGTGATCAGTCTCTCTCTCCCCTCCCTCTCTCCCCCGCCTGAGAGCGGCGGAC
This sequence comes from Anomaloglossus baeobatrachus, assembly GCF_048569485.1. Classification (NCBI taxonomy): domain Eukaryota; kingdom Metazoa; phylum Chordata; class Amphibia; order Anura; family Aromobatidae; genus Anomaloglossus; species Anomaloglossus baeobatrachus. Next base: position 131,715,135 of record NC_134358.1, read on the forward strand.
GCTCATAACCAAGGTAAATATCAGGTAACCAATTAAAGTGCTTCTTAGTTATCCAATGTTTACCTTGGTTACGTGTGCAGGGAGCCGGCTCCTAGCAACTGCGGGCACTCGTAACCAAGGTAAATATCGGGTATTCAAGCAAAGCACTTCACTTAGTTACCCGATATTTACCTTGGTTACAGCTTACCTCAGCTGTCAGATGCCGGCTCCCAGTCTGTCACGTTCAGTTCCCCTCACTCCCGATCACATGACTCTAATGCCCGCCCATAAACTTCAAGTGACAGGATCCTGCAAAATAACACATGCGATTGCATGCGTTTTTCTTTGCAAAAACAGGATCCGCTTTTGCAGCAAAAAAACGTTCATGACGCATACTAAAAAAACGTAGTGTGAAAGCAGCCTTAGACGAGTAGTAGAATGCGGGTGGTTCTATTCAATCATATAATGGCCAGCTCATAGATGTGGGAGGAAACATGCTGCCCCGGTCTCCCATGGATTCCATTGGATCAACTGATAAAATTGACGGAGTTTGCACCTATCCATGGTGCCCGCTCTGTGACAGAGGCGGCATTATTTTGCAGGAGAATCTAGTGAGGGGCCATAGTGATGTGAGAAATTTGTCAGGAGTGATCCTTACTGGGGGTGGCGAAGATTTTGGGGCTCAGTGTGCTGCACTTTTTATTCAGATGGCAGATTCAAGCACAACATTTTTATAAATGGGCACAGTATTCAGGGGCATAGTATTAATATGAGACATGGGGTCTTTCTGCAGTTTAGGAATAGTCCTAATGGTGGCTTTTTAAATTTTCTTGGGGGAATGTTTCTATCCCATTCTTGTAAAATATTGCAAGATAACGGATTAGGGATTATGAGAGGAAATATTTTCTGGCAACTCTCTCCTGACCTGAAGGGTTTTTGTAATCTTTTATGATTGTATAACAAAACTTGTATCTTCAAGTGGAATTCCTGAATTGAGTTTTCTTGGGTTACTTTCTGAAAATAATAAAATATATTTTTTTCAGCATTTATACTCGTCTCTCCGTTTTTTTACTTCCTGAAAATGTAAGTTTATTGAATTTAAAATGGACTTGATATTTTCTTGAGTTGGGTTTTGGGTTAGGGGGTAATAACTGAGATTATTACTGCTCAACAACAAAATTGTAAATTAAACAAAAGTAGCTAATTCCTATAAATTTGATGCTGCTAATGACAAAAATGACAGAGAAAATTGATAATTGGCTGTAATTTTTATTTTACAAGTGTGGATCGTGGAGAATTGTAATGCAGTAAATGTATGGGCTAGTAAGCTTCATAACATTAAAAAAGCCTGGCCTGCAAGAGAAACACTTCAGACTGGTACCAAAAATGAACCATTGGTTGATTCTAAGAAAATTTTACTCCCTCTGCTATACATCAAAGTAGGACTAATGCTACTGGGCAGTTCACCTTAGGAGGTTATAATAAATAGACAGAGATTGAAAAGCTTTGGATAGCACATGTCCACCCAAACTCCCTGTATGGACAACTTGCCAGTCTAAAGGCCGCTTTACATGCTACGATTTATCTGACGATATGTCGTCGGGGGTCACGGTTTTCGTGACGCACTTCCGTCGTCGTTGCGTGTGACACGAGCGACTCCGAATGCTCTTAAAAATAGCAAAAATCGTTGACACGTCGTTCAGTTTCAAACTATTGTTTGTCGATTCGAACGCAGCAGACATATTGCTACATTTGACACCCTGCCAAAGACGAACAACATCGTTAGTGCGTCCATCATCAGCGACGCAGGTGTGTCGTTATGAACAATGCTCCACGCCTCCTCCGCTCTGATTGGTGGTCCCAACTGCGTTCTGATTTGGCAGGCATGGTTGATAAGGCGGACACAAAGTTTCATTGACGTCCTTTATGGCTGCCCACGGTCCTGTGTGCGTTTCATTACAGAGCTCTGCTGTGACGTGTGTGTTTATTTTATTTTCGGCTAATATCTTTTATCCTGGCTGATTGCATCTTTTGGGTATGTTCATATTTGTTCAAAAATGATTTTTAGACCTTATTTTTGTGCATACTTCCGGAGTTGAAAAACACTGAGCCCTATCCTGCATTGTTCACATGTTCATACACCTGTAAGCACATATTGTCCGCATTTTTTTTTTTTTTTTAAAAAAAATATCACTATACATGTCCACTCTTAATGATTTTAATGTGTCTGTGCAACACATCTAATACGTGTCTTTTCGATTGCAGGGTCAGCATGATTTCTAGTGCGGAACAAGTCATTGTGTGTTCGTTTGATTGTGACAGCGCCCTTGTTGGAGGAGGAGGAGCAAAAGCAAGCCCATCGCAATCAACGACGACGGCGTATGTGGTCCCATGAGTGGCTGTTGAGACGGTCAAATTTAACACACATGAAGCTTGTCCGGGACCTTCAAGAAAGGAACCCACAGGACTTTAGGAATTATCTTCGGATGTCCGAGGCGTCTTTCACATTCCTACTCAACCGTGTGCGTCCGTACATCCAGAGGAAGGACACTGTCATGTGTGCAGCCGTCCCTGTGGAAGAGCAGTTGGGGGTGACCCTGTGGTACCGGGCCATTGGACGGTCCCTAACTGATTTACAATACTCAGCAGCTGTGTCCCGGGCCCTGCTGAGCTCGTTGATCCCAGAGACCTGTCAGGCCATTATTCACTCCCTTCGGGACTTTATGCCATTTCCCAAATCGACAGTGGAATGGTCAGAAATAGCGGGTGATTTTGCCAGCCATTGGCAGTTTCCGAACTGTGCTGGTGCCTTGGATGGCAAGCACATCCGGATCGCACAACCCCCCATCAGTGGCTCATACTTATACAACTACAAGGGTTATTTTAGTATTCTCCTCATGGCCCTTGTTAACTCAAATTATGAGTTCATCACTGTTCATGTGGGGGTGAATGGCCGGGTTTCTGGTGGGGGGTGTTGGAACACACCCTATTTGGCCAACGGCTGGCAAAATTGGAGTTGCCCTTGCCTCCAAACTCTGTCCATTGTGGCAACATGAACTTTGTTTTTGGTGGCGATGAAGCATTCCCCATACAAACCCATCTCCTGAGACCCTATCTCCAAACGTCTTTGACTCCATCTCAGCGAGTATATAAGTATAGACTGTCCAAGGCACGGCGGGTGGTTGAGAATGCCTTTGACAACATGTCCAGCCGATTTAGAGTTTTCTCCACCCCCATCATTTTGAAGCTTGCTTCAATAGACAGTGTTGTGCTTGCCTGTTGTGTTCTACATAATTTTCTACATAAAAGGGATGCATAGGCCTACATGCCAGCTAGCTATGTGGACACAAATGAGAGTGGAAATGGAGACGTTGTCCCAGGTGCCTGGCGTGATCAGGATCCCCAGCTTGCCTCCTTGAACCCCCACCCCCTCCGGCCGTAGCCGTCATGATGCGTTGAGTAATCGTGCTATTGTGCTTATTTTAATGGTCCGGGGGCTGTGAGTTGGCAACATAAAATGTAATTTTTTTTTTTGTTTAACCCCTTCACGACCTGCCGATTTTTCGCTTTCCGTTTTTTTTCTTGCCATTCTTCTGAGAGACTTAACTTTTTTATTTTTCAGTCAATATGGTCATTTGAGGACTCAATTTTTGTGGAACGAGCTGTACTTTTAAATGAAACCATAAGTTTTACCATATAGTGTACTGAAAAACGGCAAAAAAAATCCAAATGGAGAAAAAATGCAAAAAAAGTGCGATAGCACTATTGTTTTTGAGATATTTTATTCACTGTGTTCACTATATGGTAACACTGATGTGTGGGTGTGATGCCTCAGGTCAGTGCGAGATCATAGACCCCAAACATGTATGGGTTTACTTTTATATAAGGGGGTACAAAAAAAATCGGAAGTTTGGCCGAAAAAAGTGGCGCACGTTTTACGCCATATTCCGTGACCCATAGCGTTCTCATTTTTCGGGATCTATGGCTCAGTGAATGCTTATTTTTTGCGTCTTGAGCTGACATTTTTAACTACCATTTTTGTGTAGATGCTACATTTTGAACACCTGTTATTGCATTTTGCGCAAAAGTTGTGGCGACAAAAAAACGTCATTTTGGCATTTGGAATTTTTTTGTCGCTATGCCGTTTACTGATCAGATGAATTGATTTTATATTTTGATAGATCGGGCATTTCTGAATGTGGCGATACCAAGTGTGTGTAATTTTTTATTTTTTTTAACCCTTTAATTGTCAATGGAGCGAAAGGGGGGTGATTTGAACTTTTAGGTTTTTTTGTTTTTTTTTATTTTTTAAAACTTTTTTTACTTTTTTTTTTTACTAGTCCCCCTAGGGGGCTATAGCGATCAACAATCCGATCGCTCTGCCCTATCTTCTGATCACAGCTAGACAGCTGTAAACAGCAGATACGCTCACTTTCTGATTCACTCGGCTCTGGGCCGAGTGAAACTGAAAGTAAATCATGGCTGGTACAGGAGTTATCACATGACCCTATGCTACCATGACAACTACCGGAAGTCACGTGATCACGTCACGTGGCTTCCGGTATCAGGCGGTAAGTAAAAGTTTACCGCAATCGCGATTATAATGCAGCATGCCAGCGGAAGACCGCGGGCAGTAACATTATGACCGCTAGGATGTAATATTACTGCCCGCGGTCGTTAAGGGGTTAATGGGTTTTTTTTATGTTGTTTTCCTATTTGTGTAATAAATATTATTTTATACTTCAACCTCTTAACGACCGCGGGCAGTAAAATTACGTCCTAGCGGTCATAACGTTACTGCCCGCGGTCTGCCAGCAACAGCATGCCACGATCGGTGCACATCTCAGCTGATTTTCACAGCTGAGATGTGTGCCTGCTAGGCACGAGCAGAATCGTTATCTGCTCGTGCCATTTAACCCCTGTAATGGCGCTGTCAATATGTGACAGCGCCATTATAAACGCGATCGCGGTAAAGTTTTACTTACCGCCCGATACCAGAAGTCACGTGACATGATCACGTGACTTCCGGTGGTTGTCATGGTAGCACAGGGTCATGTGATGACTCCTGTGCTAGACATGAACCACTTTCACTTTCGCTTTGTACGGAGGCCAGGGAAGCAGGAAGTGCATGTATCTGCTGTTTACAGCTGTGTAGCTGTGATCAGCAGATAGTGCAGAGCGACCGGATTGCTGATCGCTATAGTCCCCTAGGTGGACTAGTAAAATAAAAAAAAAAAGTTTTAAAAAATTTTAAAAAACCTAAAAGTTCAAATCACCCCCCTTTCGCCCCATTGAAAATTAAAGGGTTGAAAAAATAAAAAATACACACACATTTGGTATCGCCGCGTTCAGAAATTATCTATCAAAATATAAAATCAATTAATCTGATTAGTAAACGGCATAGCGGCAAAAAAATTCCAAACGCCAAAATGACGTTTTTTTGTCGCCACAACTTTTGCGCAAAATGCAATAACGAGCTATCAAAACGTAGCATCTGCGCAAAAATAGTACCTTTAAAAACGTCAGCTCGAGTCGCAAAAAATAAGCCGTCACTGAGCCATAGATCCCGAAAAATGAGAACGCTACGGGTCACGGAATATGGCATAAAACGTGTGCCACTTTTTTCAGACAAACTTCCGATTTTTTTTTAACCCCTTATATAAAAGTAAACCTATACATGTTTGGTGTCTACGAACTCGCACTGACCTGAGGCATCACACCCACACATCAGTTTTACCATACAATGAACACAGTGAATAAAATATCTCAAAAACAATAGTGCTATTGCACTTTTTTTGCAATTTTTCTGCATTTGGAATTTTTTTGCCGTTTTCCAGTACACTATATGGTAAAACCTATGGTTTCATTTAAAAGTACAGCTCGTTCCGCAAAAAATGAGCCCTCACATGACCATATTGACTGAAAAATAAAAAAGTTACGTCTCAGAAAAATAATGGCGAAAAAAAAAACGGAAAGCGAAAAATCGGCAGGTTGTGAAGGGGTTACGCAATCATGTTTAATGTTATTTTTATGATTTTTGTGGAACAGCAGAAGGCCAAGTAGTGTTGTCGTGTATCTCGTACAATTGTTTTTTTGTTTTTTTTATTTTATTTTTTTTATTTTTTTTTATAATTATTTTTATTTTATTTTTTTATTTAAATTTTTAATTTAATAAAATGTATATTAAAAAAAAATAGCCAAGATATTTATAAAATTTAAAACCTTTCACAGCCTCATACATACAAGTCCAGCCTGATGGAGGACATAAACCATGTCATTGTCCAAGTACCTTGGTCAAGTAATGAATATTGGTCACCCAGTTATGATGCATAGACATTTGCCTTTCAAATAATAGCACAGTGAAGTACAGATATGTGCCTATGTGCCATGCATTTGCATCTTTTAAAGCTAAAACAGTTGCCATGTCAGATGTTAGTGGCCTATGTTAAAAAATGATATTCTGTATAGGAAGGCAGAAAAATGGCACTCAGTAGGTTGTTGCTGTGCAAGGTGAATTTAATTCAAACGTGGAGGTTACATGTGCGGGGGCAGACGGGGAAAGAAAGCATAGAATTTTTAGATGTAAAATTGACAGCTCAAGATGGGAAAATTATGCGGCAACTTTACAGAAAACCCACCACAGTTAATATGCTTCTGCATCATGACAGTGCCCATCCGGGACATGTCTTGGAATCGGTGCCAAATGGCCAATTCCTGAGGCTTAATAGGATAACAAATGACCCAGGTATATTGATTACTCAGTCATTAGACCTCAAACTTCGTTTTATAGAAAGAGGTTACCCCTCAGGTCTGATTGATTCAGCTCAAAAAAAAGCAGAAGAAAAAATCTTGTTTGAAGGTCTTTCAAATAATAAGAATTCAGGTATGACACATAGAAAAAAGCAATTAAAACATTTTGTTTTTAATTTCAAATATGGACCTATGGACCAAATGATTAAAACAGTTATAAACAAAAATTGCCATATTATCGAAGGCGTGAATGAGCTCAGAGAAATGGCCCTTAATAAACCTCTTGTTACTTACAGACGATGTAAAAATATTAGTGATATTTTAGTAAAGAAAAGGTACATGCCTCCTAAATCGTGGTTGCACCAGACTGGCCCTACAGGAAATCATAGATTCGGTAATTGTTCTTTTTGCGGTTTTCACAAAACTGGCAGAACATTTAATATTGGAGGTAACCTGTATACTGTAAGGCATCTGATTACCTGTAGGACCAGGATGGTAGTTTATATAATCTTCTGTCCTTGCCAATATTTTTACATCGGCAAAACTATAAGAAAACTTTTTGTCAGGTTTAGAGAACATAGGAATTCTATTGCAAGTGGAATAGGGGCAACGAGATTAATTAATCATGTTAAAGAACACCATAATGCGGACTGCAATATACTGTCTTTTGCAGGATTAGAACTGGTGGAACCTGTGGCAAGGGGTGGTGACACCCATAGAAGATTACTCAGAAGAGAGGCTGAGTATATTATGAAATTTAATGCCACAGGTCCACTAGGGCTGAATGAAAAAAACGATTTAAGTGTTTTTCTGGGATAATGTCTGGATAATATATAACATCATATTAACTGCTGAATTTGTTACTTGCTCTTTAAGATTTATTTTTGTATATATTGTTTTTATACATTTTAATTATTATGACATCAGTCACATGGTTCATGTTGATAAAACGGATATGATGTCATGCGTATTCAGACCAGCTGAAGCACATTGTAAGTGCGAAACGGCCGTCGTCTGACGTGCTCGGCGAGCACTCCCTCCCCGTCTGCCCCCGCACATGTAACCTCCACGTTTGAATTAAATTCACCTTGCACAGCAACAACCTGGTGAGTGCCATTTTTCTGCCTTCCTATACAGAATGTTGTCTTTTTGCTGGATGTGCACCCCGGAGCAGCACCGATTTATGCCATAGTGTGATGGACTGAAAAATAGGTGTTTAAATTGTGTCTAGCAGTGCCCTGGATCCTCCTTCTGCTACTAGTATTAAAAAATGATATGAAAGCCCTAGTGGGCTTCATACATACAGACCCAAAAACAGCATCATTACAATGACACATCCACAAAGAACTATGTTAAGCCACACAATCCTAACACAATTTGCCGTATTCCACCTGCATTTACGTTTGGTCAGAGCCGCAGGCGCGTCAACTCATTTGCCGACCTGCATCTCGAAACCTGCATAATTCCTGATGTAGCAACTTTACTCACGAAGTCGCAGAGGCGGAAAATATGGGACGCATCGTATGAATAGTGGATGGCATTAGACAGTGACGTCATGACACCTCTTCCTGTTTCGACCTGCCCAGCCTACAGTATAAGTGTTGGATTAACAAAGTTAATCAGCATGGCATCCCGCCAGCGAGGCACTGTATGGGGTGAAGGCGAGGTAATATACCTTGTGGATCGTATGGATGCCTTGGATTACGTCTGCCATAGGGTACATGAACGGCCCATGGCCCGCAAAAGGTCGGTCCTTCGCAAGATCCGCCGAGGCCTAGCTAGCCAGTATGTAGTTGTCCGTTCAAGCAGGGAGGTCTGAAATAATTGGGCGGACCTGCTTTATAGGTCAACATCGAGGATAGAAAATATCCGCACCTCTTCACATAGGCAGCGTGGTGAGTGTTTACTGTATAACTGTAAAGCGTCTTGTGTATATGAAGTCAGCGACATGAGACCTTCACAAACACAAAGGGAAGCACCCTGTCTGTTGCGGGGGGCCTTATCATGATGCACATGCGCATAACAACTCACATGCGTATCAAGAATGGCGCACAGCCATAACATCCACACTTGACGCAGCAAGGTAATATTTTACAAGGATGCGCATAGGGCTGTATTGTAGGACAAATATGCATAGTTTGTTGAACACTTCTTGGTGTGTTGAGATATACCATGATCAGTAGGTTACCAGAATGAAAACATGGTGACCGTGCTAATTAATGGAGCTAGGTTTGCAAAAGTAATGTTGAACACATTATTAATAAACAGACTAGGATGGAGTCCTCATAGCTGTCGTTTGTTATCTCCATACAATAGGACAAGAAGTACCGCAAATGCAACAGCATGATGGGACCCCGTCACCTCCTGCCTCCCCATCCCCTACAGGAACACCTTCTCGTTCCCAGAGCCCTTCAAACGCAGCCACACCACCCCCTCCTGCCACCCCTCCTGTGTCCTTCAGCCCCTCGCCACCCGCAACAAGTTTTTCAGCTGCCAACCCACCACCTGCATCAATGTCACCCCATTCCTCTCCTGGACAATGTAACTCACCTGCCTCAATTCAGGAGATAGGTGCAGGCTCTCCTCGGGGTGAGTTGCCGGCATAGTACCTTGTCAGTGGTAATCATCCTTGCGTCATGGCTTGGACAAGGTTGATTCCCAGTGTTCACATATGGCGGTTTTTGTGTTCACCTAACCTTTGGGGCCGCGGAAGCAGGATGGGAGTTGAGCTCAGCCTCCGATACAGATGAGGACCATGACCGTCCCCACATTCGTAAGTGTACCTTAAACGGAAGAACTTTGTGGTTTTCCGTTTGAGAAATGTTTAAAAGGTTAAACCATCCCATTCCATCGACAGGATACCCCAGAACCCGCGATGTGTGGGCATCGACAAGAAGGCTGAGGGCTGCAGCCCAAGAACACGAGGATGTTGTTCGTCGGTATATGGAGGGCCTTGTTGCGGCAAGACACAACTGGTTTTAGGTATAAAAATGTTATTTTTAAGTTTAATTATGGCTGGTTTAAAAAAACACAACAATGAAAAACATGTTGACTTTGTTTAAAGATTTCTTAACTTCATGGGTAGACACAGCCACACAGCCATTAGGACAAAATGCGACCTGTAAACACACATGCCACATACAGCAAACATATGTAGTTACCTTTGAATAAACGACAAATACAAAAGGGACAAATGCATGTGTGGGGACCACTGCCGGCCTGGTGTTAGCTTAAACCGTGTGTCAGTGGCCAAGAGTAATGACCCGGGACAGGGGATGATGATTTAAAAACAAAAAAAGGAATATGTATTAGAACATAGAGCAAGACACCTTATTAAATGCGCCCAGCAAGAAAAAGGCCACTATGATCCGCTGCAAGGAGAAAATGTGGACCATCAGTGTGTGTTTGTGAGTTGGAAACGTGACAAGTACCTTTTATACATGTGACATTATTATAAAGAAGAAGATGTCACAAACTATTTTTCACACCAAAAAAAAAAAGTTTATTCACATGATAACTATCACAAATCATTAGGAAAAAAAAACAAACAGCTGGGTTACAAATACATTTTTAAAGACAAAATATAATAATAAAAAAAAAACAAGAAATCAATTTGGCCCTTCAGCTGATTTGGGTGATGAGCCATGCACAAGTTGACTTCATAATTTTTGTTTTTTATTCCGGGAAGACCTGCCTCTTCGCAAGTTGGTAGGGACTGGGAGGCTAGTTGGAATTTGAGGGGAAAAAAGGGTAGTGTCCTGTTGGGAGCCAGAAGAGGGCCCTGCCTGCTCACCTGAATCAAATGATGATGTCACTGTCAAGAGCCCAGCTTTGCCCACCATACATGAATGATAATACGTTGGGCATGTTCTCTTTGAGAAACATTCATCTCCCGGAGCTCATCGTTCAGGAAGTGGAAGAAAATGCTTATTGCTGGCCTGTTATGTTTTTCTAGTATTGAGTGACAGAGGCCAACCAGCTCACTTGACCTTGAGGCGGTGGCAGATTTTCTTTGCCGTCTGGCAAGCAGCCGCATAGGCATGGATGAGTGGCCAGCCGCTTCATGTACTACCTCCCCTGTGTCCAGAGTTAATGATGGCGTAGCACTGTGCCCGGGCTGTGATAAGGATTCCAGACTTGGTTCCTGTTCTTATAAAATATATGGGTAAATATGTAGAATATTAACAAACAACAGGTACTACATACATTGAGTAAATACATCAGTGTGTGGCCAAGGGATTAAAAGTGCAACACACACATGGAGACCCATGCAGTGAAACCATATGTGAGGGGATTTAAAAAACAAGATTTGGCAGATATGTATGTAATCAGCAGATTTAAATATGAGCACCACAATAGTGATGTTGACAAATGAACAGGACTGGAAGGCCATTATTAGAGACATTAGCTACATTTACACAACAGGGTTGATTTTCAAAAGGTGATTATGCAAAGACAAATTAAATTCAATAATTTAAAAATAACAAAAAAACAAACCAGTACTTACATCCTCAACCAGAGACTCGGGGATTATCATCAAGGTCCTCCTCCTGCAGGGGCATCATGCTGGTACTGGGACGAGGAATCTCCTGGTCTCTTGTGAACAAAAGTAGGTCATAGTGCCAAAGGCGTGGTACATAGACTTCTGCCGTGCCTGCCCCGGACCTCTGGGAATCTTCTACCTTATTCAGTTCTTTTTTAAATACTGTGCGGAGGGCTTGTATTTTTTTTTTTTTACAACAGATTCATCAGCAGGTTCAGTTGGGTAATGCTTGTTAAATACAGCAACAAGCTGCAAATATGCGTTTTTTTTAGCAGCTTGTTGCTGTATTCGGCTGATTTAATCCTCACAAACATGGTAGTGTCCGGTACTTTTCTATAAAATCCCTTATGAATGCTTCATTTTGGGGCCCAGACATCTGTAAAATGTAAAAAAAAAAAAAAAAAAAGTTTTAAAAAAATAAGAGACAAAAGCTAAACAGAAGCATGCAGTAAACATAAACTTAAAATAAAACAAACAGGGAAATGGAGTAGTATAGCATGACAGATGGTTCATATGATGGGCCGGAAATTAATAAGACTTTAAACTTAAAACATACAATAAGATTCAAAATAAAAAAAACATTTAAAAAAAACATACCTTGGAAAAGACAGAAAGGCGTAAAGGATTCCACACACATACAATACAGATCACACGTGCGGCACTGATGGTTGCATCACACGGGGCAGCCGCAAATGTGGCCTTTTATTTCACAGACAACAAATCACATAACAGGAGACCGGAGGAGATTCTGACAGTATGGAAGTCGGGGCGTGTAGAGGGCGAGGCAATCACATGCCAGGGTGTATGCTATGGTCAATTATACGCCTCTGTCGTTGCCGGAATCGTTGGGAGGAATGCTGTGTGATGGTGTCCACACAACCGCCTTGGTCAAACAATATATCGCTGAATGATGTAGCGTCGTTTGTGAGATGGGTACGCGGGAACGCTACAAAACGACCTATGAGCAATCTCGGCAAATTGTAGCAACTATCTGGGTGTTTCACATCACTAACGAGATCGCTAGTGATATCGTTGTGTGTAAAGTGGCCTTAAGTTAACTACTCCTCTTTTAGGACCTATGCAGTTTACAATCGAAATATGGCACACATGTATGAAAAGGCTGATGCAATAGGTTGTTTTTGTAGAGGTGGTGCTTGATCCGGCAATCTACCTGCTTAATGTCACTCTTAGAGGTACTTTGCAGGTTGCTACATCGCTACTGCGATATCGTCGGGGTCAAATCGAAAGTGACGTACATCCGGCGCCGGTAACGACGTCGCAATGTGTAAAGCCTAGGAGAGAAGATGAACGAGCGTGAAACAGTCAAAAATCGGTGATCTGTGTCACGTCGTTCATTTTCATAATGTCGATGTGTCCGCAGGTACGATGTTGTTTGTCTTTCCTGCAGCTCCACACATCGCTGTGTGTGAAGCCACAGGAGCGACAAACATCTCCTTGCCTGCGGCCGCCGTCCACCAGCAATGCGGAAGGGAGAAGGTGGGCGGGATGTTTACAACACATTACTGTCCTAGTCTCACTCCTCCCGGGCACCAGCACAGGGTACACGACGGTAGACACCCGTACTTCTTTTTTGGCTCTTATATACAGCATTCTAACATGCTGTATATAAGAGCCCAGGCCACTGTGACAACATAAAACACTTTATAATACTTAACTAACGGTCGGCATAGGGCCTAATGGGTGTCTCCGGTGCCGGAGCCGCCTCTTTCAGCAATCTTTGTTCTCCTTCTTCTCTAGCCGCGGTGCATGACGGGTCCGACGTCATCCACACTCACCGGCATTCCGGTCCTGAGCAGGTGCACTTTGATCTGCCCTGAGCATGGCAGATCAAAGTATTGTAGTGCACCTGCGCAGGACCGGCGAGTGTGTATGACGTAGCTGCATCATTCACACAGGCTTCAGAAAGAGGATGAGGATGGCCGAAAGGGGAGGCGCCCACACCGGACAACGGAGATGCCCATTAGGCCCTATTGAACCGCAGAGCGACCGTTAGCTAAGTATTATAAAGTGTTTTTTTATGTTGTCACAGCGGCCTGGGCTCTTATAGAGCATGTTAGAATGCTGTATATAAGAGCCCGCAGGTGGTGGCTGCAGCTTATAGTCCAAAAAAGTGGTGACAGGTTCCCTATAATGTTTACTGTTTAAGAGAAAGATGTATTAAGGCCCTGTATTAATTCGGCTTCACAAGTCTATAATTCTTGCAGTGATATGCAGTTAGTTCAGGATTCGCTAGAGGATCTAAAGTTTTATGGATAAGCTTTAATGTTTTCTTGCACTGATATATACTTTTTTATAGTATACGATAGCATTGGGCTTCTACTAACTGATATCTGTTGAACTTTATATAATTCAATAAAATCTACAGTTATAAAAAAAAGTAGGATTAATGAAAAACTTTGATAAAAGCATGCAACACGAAAGTGAAGGTTTCAAGTATTTGATATCAAAATTTCCTCCATTAAAGGGGTATTCCCATCTCCAAGATCCTATCCTAATATGTAGTAGGTGTAGCAGTAATAACAAATTCCTGCAATTAGAAATGTAGTATAGTTCTTCTGATTCACTATCTCTCTTATCTCATCTTCAAGACATTACAGGACCTTAGATATTCATGGTTGCGACCACACATAGTCACAGTAGGTTGCTCGTTGTCATAACGATGGATACCTAAGGTCCTGCAAAGCCCTGAAGATGAGGTAAGCGACATAGTGAATCAGGAGAACTATGCTATATTTCTAATTGGAGGTATTTGCTAATATTGTTATTATTACACCTACTACATATTGGGATATGATCTTGGAGATGGGAATGCACCTTTAAGTCATGCAAAGTTGAAAGGGTATCCTTGTTGGCCCACAGGTAGCTCCATTGACTTTAATGTAAGCAGTGTTTTTGGCAAATAACTGTAAAGCACGGGGTTAAATTTTCCCCTCAAAACATAGTCTATCAGTGACGTTCCCTGAGTTAAATGAGGCGGCTGTGTAAAATTTTGTGATTGTAAATGTGACAGTGAGGATTACTTTAGGGGACACACAAACATACTGTACATACACACACACATCTTTATATATTAGATGTAAGATGAGAGAAGCAGGATTGCTGTATTGCAAATATAAAAATGGCTATTTTTGAGTTTATAAATTATGTTATACTATAACATATTGATTAATCAGACAGACAAAGTGTACATGGTTACAAAATCTTGTATATACTTAAGAATTTCTGTGTGTTTGTCTTGAATATACAGACAGACAATATACCATTGTAACAGAAACCTTATGATTTACTTACATCAAATATCTGATGGTTTTGTGTGTTTGCTATCCATTGAAATAGAAACTCTGATTTCTTTAGTTCAACAATCTGATGTTTTATATGTTTGCTATATACACAGACAGACAATATATCCATTTACCTAGCTCAAATACCTGATGTGTATTCTTGGGAGATTTGAATGTCTGTGGGTTTATTACCCCATTGTCTGATGTGTGGTGTATCTCTAGTTCATCTATGCCCAAAGACTGGCCATCAAAGGGCATGGATCAATAATACATTACTTTAAGGTTTGTAATTATTGTACAAACCTCTATTTAAGATCAGATGACATATAGCACAGGCAGAAGCTCGTGTTTCCTGTACCGAGACGTCCGGTCAGTGTTGGGATTTCCAGGAGTCCTCTGTCCTTGGTGTGCTTCTCTGATTCTTAATGTTCCAGGCAGATGATGTTCAAAACCCCTTGGTGATGTAAGTATTTAACTGTACTTAACCTTTGTATGTTCAATATACAAAAGTGTACGCAATATCATACTTTTCCTTTAAGTTTGTATTTTATATTAACCTTTATAATAAAATTACTTATTTGCCTTCTTTAAAGCCGTATCTGAACCTTAGTGCTAAAAATATTAGCAAAACAATTGCTCATGTTATTTCCAATGCTGGAGTGATGACAGGTCAGTGCTGGAGCAGAATATTGACAGCCAACGAGTGTGCAGAGGACGGGCAGGGGGCGAGGCTGGGCGGTGCCAGCTCGGACTGTGAGGTTTGACAAACAAGCAAAGGAAAATGTCAAGTTTGCTTGAGCTGCAGGTAAATAAAGTGGGTGAAGAGAGTAAAGTGATAATTTAGGAGGAACAAAAGTTAGAAACAAACAAAATATGTAGGGGTGTTTTAGATGACAATACAGCACAGATTAGCTTAAAAAATGTTGGAGTTTGTCAGACAACTTCTTTAAATTAGATCCAGCGTTTCTTCCCAAGGTGATATCTACATTTAATCTAAAGCAGGAGATTGTTTTACCATCCTTCTTTCAGAATCCTAAAAAGCAAAAGGAACGCCTTCTTCATTTGCTAGAGGTTAGACAGACGGTCCTGGCATATCTGGAAGCAACTCGAGACTGGAGATTCGACTCAAATCTTTTTGTCCAGTTCGGGGGCAAGAACAAAGGGAAAAAGGCTTCAAACGTGACTTTAGCTACAGTCCCTGACAGAAGTTCTGTCGCTTATCCATGTTATGTAAATAAAATATTTTAATCCATTGGTTTCATAAATTACTCTTTTGAAAGCTGAAACCCTCCCAAATTTGGTTTAGGTTATGAAAATAAAGTTGCTACAAAGCTAAAATATTGATCATTTAATGAACACAGAAAGGTCAGATTTTGGCAAGACAAAAGTTTTGTCGCCTTGTCATATAATATAATGCACCCTCTCCTAGTTTACATCCTCACCTGTGCTCACTAAATGATCGGTTAATTAGTGGGTGTGTATAAAACGAAACCCAGCACCCCAGACCTTCAGTTGAACTGCAACTTGACCTCTGACAACATGCCAAAAATCCACCCTTCGACCAAAGCCTTGATTATCAAGAGGCTGAAGACCAGATCCACTGCAGAGGTGGCTGGCACCTTTAATGTGTCTCAGCATCAAGTACAAAGAATTAAAAAAAGATTTGAAGAGACTGGAGATGTTTTTGACAAGCCCAGGTCCGGCAGACCCCACAAGACAACTGCTCAGGAGGAACATTTGTTGGTTAGAAAATCCAAAGCCAGCCCCTCTTCCACTGCAGCAGAGCTCCAACAGGTCTGGTCACCTCAAGTCCCTTTGCAACTAGAACAGTTTGTAGGATTCTGTCTCGAAATGGCCTCCATGGTCGAATCAGTGCCCAGAAGTCAGCACTAAACAAAAGGCAATTAAAAACTGTGTGGCATTTGCCAAGTCTCACAGCCTGCTAAACAGATTGATACTGGAAAAGTGGTAGAAAGTGGATTTCTCTGATGAATCTGCAGGTGACCTACTGGACCTCGTATGGATCCAGAAAACAGTTAAGTTTGGTGGAGGTAAAATCATGGTCTGGGGTTACGTTCAGTATGGAGGTGTGCAAAACATTTGCAAGGTGGAAGGCAAGATGGATTAACTACCTCTTACATTCCCAATCATAAAAGAGGTCAGATTCTGCAGCAGGATGGTGCTCCATCTCATACATCCATCTCTACAACAAAGTTCCTTCTTGCAAAGAAGTTCAAGGTGCTCAAGGACTGGCCAACCCAATCACCAGACATGAACATCATTGAGCATGTTTGGGGTAGGATGAAAGAGGAAGCTTGGAAGACAAAACCAAAGAATCTAGATGAACTCTGGGAGACATGTAAGACTGCATTCTTTGCTATTCCTGATGACTTTATCAATAAATTGTATGAATCATTGTTGAACTGCATGGATGCAGCCCTTCAAACTCATAGAGCCATATTTAATTTGTTGTGTGACTTCTAATAGCACCACAACTTCATTCACCAATGTTATGAAACATATCTTTGTATTAGAAGTTAATTATTTCTACCTGCCCACCTGGAGACATACCCACTGACTGTTAAAAGTAAATGGGAACGGGACGTTGGTCCCCTGACAGAAGACCAGTGGTCCGACATTCTAGAACAGGTCCCTAAACTGGCGGTCTCTGAGTGCCAAAGGCTCTCTCAAATATATCTCATCCACAGGTTATATAAAACTCCCAGCCTATTATTCAGGATGGGACTTAGGTGGGCTTTGCACACTACGACATCGCAGGTGCGATGTCGGTGGGGTCAAATTGAAAGTGACGCACATCCGGCATCGCATGCGACATCGCAGTGTGTAAAGCCTAGGTGATACGATTAACGAGCGCAAAAGCGTCGTAATCGTATCATTGGTGCAGCGTCGGCGTAATCCATAATTACACTGACGCGACGGTCCGATGTTGTTCCTCGCTCCTGCGGCAGCACACATCGCTGTGTATAAAGTCGCAGGAGCGAGGAACATCTCCTACCGGCGTCACCGCGGCTTCCGTAGGTTATGCGGAAGGAAGGAGGTGGGCGGAATGTTTACATCCTGCTCATCTCCGCCCCTCCGCTCCTATTGGCCGCCTTCCGTGTGACGCCGCACGACCCGCCCCCTTAATAAGGAGGCGGGTCGCCGGCCAGAGCAACGGTCGCAGGGTAGGTGAGTGCATGTGAAGCCGGCGTAGCGATAATTTTCGCTACGCCAGCTTTCACAAGATATTGGACCTGCGACGGGGGCGGGGACTATCGCGTGCGACATCGCAGCATCGGCTTGCGATGTCGCAACGTG
Organism: Anomaloglossus baeobatrachus; assembly: GCF_048569485.1. Taxonomy (NCBI): domain Eukaryota; kingdom Metazoa; phylum Chordata; class Amphibia; order Anura; family Aromobatidae; genus Anomaloglossus; species Anomaloglossus baeobatrachus. The sequence continues at coordinate 131,733,027 of NC_134358.1, forward strand.
CAAAGCCCGCCTTAGACCAAATGCACAATGTGTTAGGTGTGGACAGGATGATGCCCATTTGATGCATGTTATGTGGGAGTGTGGACACATTGGTGATTTCTGGAAACAAACCATGGGACTCATAGACCAAATATATCATATCACAATACAGCAATCGCCTCGTTTATGTTTGTTGAGTCTGTGGGAGGGAGGAGTAGACCCAGACTCTCCAACAGCCCTGGGAATCCTGTATCAAGCAAGGAAGATACTGGCATACCATTGATTAGATCCTCTACCACCAACGTTATCAGAGCTTAAAAATAAATTAAATAACGTCATTAGTTGGAAAGGGGAGTTTATTTAAAAAGAAAAACACTGAGAAAGTTTTACAAAATCTGGCAGCCATAGATGTAGTCGCCGGGTCTCCCCTCTGGGGCACTAGTGCAGGATGCAATGTTGGACCAGTTACTGCTGTGCTTGCAGTGAATGGAACGTTTGGGGAGTAAAAGTTAAAACTAGTGTTTTACGTGGCGAAGTGGACTTTGAGCGGCGCTGTGGGAGGGGCCGGAAGGGTGAGATTGATGACTAAACGGGGAGAGAGAGGCAAGCGGGTATGGAAATATGATGCGGATGCGACACGGCTGATGGAGGAGACTTTTCTATTAGACTGAGGTATTATTGCATAATTTAACTTTTTTTTATCTGTGGAGCCATGCTGTTTGTAGGCTCAATTTATATAACTGTGATCTAAGAATTATTTTTTTTATACAGAGGAAGAACCTGATTTATAAACAGCATATGTTTTTTCAATGTACACCTTTACTAGTTATATAAGATGCAATATATTTTCTCTGTATTGATTCCTAATTGTTTAATAAAAAAAGATCTGATTTAAAAAAGAAATTAATTATTTGTTTGAATTTCACCTTACTTGACATAATATTTGACTTGCCAAAATCTGATCTTTCTGTGTTCATTAAATGATCAATATTTCAGCTTTGCAGCAACTTTATTTTCATAACTTAAACCAAATTAGTGAGGGTTTCAGCTTTCAAAAAAGTAATTTATAAAACCAATGGATGAATTTAAAGTCAGGTTATAAGCTTTAATTTACATAACATGGATAAGCGACAGAACTTCTGTCAGGGACTGTAGGTGGATAAGGTCCACTATCTGCTCAGCATTCTCTTTAAAAGGAAGATCGCCTACAGAAGTCATTAAGGCGCACTTGACGAGATCAGTCTCCACTTCCTGGGCAGAGAGAGCAGGAGCCTTGGTGGATCAAATTTGTAAATTTGTAGGAATGCAACTTGGTCAAGATTATGCACCTTTTTCAGGCATTATAAGTTAGGTGATTTGTCAGGACAACAAACTGCATTTGAGAGGAATGGTCAAAAAATGTCTCCATCACTCAACGTGTTTTCCCCTACGTGTATGCTCGGCGGTCAGCAGGAGACTGGAGTAGGGCACAATCGCCTTGAAGCTTGTCTCTTGGAACTCGTATGTGGCCAGACTCTTGTTTATGAATATTCATCCACTGCGATCCCACCTGAAAATATTTTGAGATAAGTAATATTCATTACTTTTTTCTTATGAAGAGCTGGTTTCAAGATGGAAAGTATTTTATATATACATTACATTACATATACAGTAGTTACTTCCCTCTTGTTTTCATCAGATCAGGAACTTTAGGGTTATTGCCTAAGGACAGCCGCCGTAGATTGGGGACACCACTTGAACCTAGAGTGCTAAACCTCTATTGATAGATAGGAATTTATTATCCCTAGGGAACAGTTAGTAGTCCCCCCACTTCCTCCTATTAAGAAGTCCTATTGGTTTGACCAGATTTCTATCGGTCAAATAATTGTGTTATTGTGTTTATTTATGTGATGTCTGTAGCGTATAGGTAGTTTTAATATTTATGAACTAATAAAGGAGTATTTTAATGAATTTATTCAGAAAGTATGTTCTGTTAGCCCATATTTAAATAGCAACCATTTTAATTTAAAACCTATGTTTTCGCATGCCAATGATAGTATACTGTATGTTCTTTAGACATTCAATTAGACGGCAAAAGATCTTTACTAAGATATACTGCATATCCACCAGTGGTAATACTACTCTGCTAGCTAATGTGGCGCCCCTGAGTACATCAGGGTGCCACAGGGTCCTGCATCCTTACCCAGGGTGCAGGACCTTCCCCCCCATGGCTCCAGGTTCCCAGAAATCGGTGTCACTACCAACAGCACCACAAATCCCAATCAACATCTCACATCATGACCTGTCAGACACACCAGTGGGTTGGTCTAGCTGGAAAAGGTCACCCACCTAGGGGTCAGGCAGACTGGTGGGAGGGAAGTGAGACAGAAGAGAAGATGAGAGTGGAGTAGAGTGGAGGAGAGTAGTGAGAGCCCTCAAAGAGAGAGGAACTGGGGAGAGTGAGCTCCCGGGGAGCTAGACCGTGGTTGGGTAGCAGACGGTGGTCGTGGACCAGAGGAGTCGGGGACCGGTGGCAGTGACATTGGAAAGGACATAATCTAGGAGGACTGTTGGCACCAGCAATCCCAAAGGAAACTTACCAGTAGCGAGCACGACGGAGAACAGGACCCTAGATCAGGAGCTGATTCAACATCCTAGCAATTAACCTGCAGAGGAAGGAGACCTTCAGGAACTTTCTCATAGAGCTCAGAGATTGGGGACATCAGCACAATGCGGGGGATAGGATTTTCCAGCCAAAATCAGCCCACTGAAGTCCCAAGTGCCAGCTCCCAAGAGCACAGCTACACTTCACAAAGTGAGCGGGGACCTAACAGCTTCATGCCACGGGGCCCCAAACAGATAATTAAACTGTTCACGGAGGTGGGCTCCAGCCTATCGAGTGACACCGGTGGGAGCGGATACCTGGACGGGATCCCCGCAGTGACTGTGGCACACAGAGAACTTGGTTTATTTGCAGTGTGTGTGTCTCCTTTCTAAACCTCATCCAGCACCTCGACTACCCACAGTGAGTACTCTGATCCCCCTGCACCCTGCTCTCCCAAACAACCACCAACACCCCTGACCCCGGGGTTATCCATACCTGTGGAGGGACTAACATCAGTCTGCTTAACTCCATCTGCCCGGTACTCCTTACAGCAGCGGCGGTACTCCCATAACCGCAACCCACAGGTGGCGTCACGAACTTCTTCCCTGTTAATACCCCCTTTTCAAAGATCAAAGTGTCCACCAACCCGGGTCCAGGCTCCTCGAGCCACCACGATCCCGGAGCCGAGCAGTCCGACCAACACCGGGGCGGTACACTAACAGCTGTCATCCTGAGCATACAACCAAAGCCATTCCCTACAATGAATTCAAACATGCACGACATATATGTTCTGATATACCGAGTTTTCCAAATAAAAGCAAACAAATACGGTGTTTCCTCAAAAATAAACCCTACCCCAAAAATAAGCCTTAGCGGCAGTTCAATAATGAAGTGTCCATGCAGCTAAAAAGTTAAAGAATACTGAAGGACACTTCATTAAAGAAAGCAGGCACCCTCAAAAGAAAGAAGACAGACCCCGCAATCATACTCGCAAGACCGGGACGCATCGAGGACCTGCGGTGGAATGCACACACGTCTGGTGATACCATACTGCTCCGGTGACCTGAGACGCTGTGGAACATGAATCCCTGCAGTTGAACGCATCGAGGACCTGCGGTGGAATGCATAGATGCGTTCTACTGCAGGTCTTCACGCTCACAGATCCCCTTGTATGCCGGAAGCAGTGTAGTATCACCGGATGTGTATGTGTATAAGTGCCTGCCGACCTGAAGCGAGTGGTGACTGCTGTGGAGAAGACAAGGACCGGAAGGGAACTCACGCTGAGGACCTGGGCATAACGCAGATGTCCGTGGTCTGGTAAGTATGATTGTCCTGGGGGGGTCTGCCTTTTTTATGGGTTAATCTTACACCCTACCCTTGTATCCCCCAAAATATCTCTACCCTGAAAATAAGCCTTAGTGCATTTTGAGGGGTAAAAAAACAATATAACAGTGTCTTATTTTTGGGGAAACACAGAACATGGTACATTACAAGCTAGAGTTTGTAAAAATAAGGACATTACAAAGTCATTGTCACGATTCCTCTGCTATGTGAGTGACTGTTTTGCTGCACTATTGAATCAGGCTGTCCTGCAATATCAGTTTGGTGAGTGACAGCTGAGTCGTCCAATCTAATGGCCCCGTTACATGCAACGACATCGCTAACGAGATGTCGCTGGGGTCACGGAATTCGTGACGCACATCCGGCCTCATTAGCAATGTCGTTGCGTGTGACACGTACGAGCGACCGCTAACAATCAAAACTACTCACCACTTCGTTGATCGTTGACACGTTGTTCATTTTCAAAATGTCGTTGATCTTCTGGGATGCAGGTTGTTCATCGTTCCTGAGGCAGCACACATCGCTATGTGTGACACCCCAGGAACTATGAACAACAGCGTTCCTGCGTCCTCCGGCAACAAGGTGGGAGTGTCCTTCATGCGGCTGCTCTCCATCCCTCCGCTTCTATTGGTGGCCTTCTGTGTGACGTCGCTGTGACGCCGCATGAACTGCCCCCTTAGAAAAGAAAGAAGGAAAACGGGTTTTAGCCGCGCTAAAAACCACTGATGCAGGATTAATAAAGAAGTTTCTTTTTTATTACAGCATTCCAACGCGTTTCAGAGACAAGGACCGCCTCCTTCCTCAGGGAAAAAAGAAATCCATTTCTTTTTTCCCTGAGGAAGGAGGCGGTCATTGTCTCTGAAACGCGTTGGAATGCTGTAATAAAAAAGAAACTTCTTTACTAATCCTGCATCAGTGGTTTTTAGCGCGGCTAAAACCCGTTTTCCTTCTTTCTATATACAATTTTACCATTTACGGGGCCGCTGCTTTTAACCACGCTGACACTCACATGCGATTTAAGGAGTTGTGACTGGCACAACCATATCAGGTGAGTGTATCTTTTCCTTTCTTATCATTCAAGTTATATCGGGTAAGACCCTATTTGCGCCTTTTGTCTCCCCACCTCTAGCATCCCTTAGAAAAGAGATTGTTCGCCGGCCACAGCGACGTCATTAGGAAGGTAAGTATGTGTGATGCGTACTAGCGATTTTGTTCTCTACGGGCAGCGATATGCCCATGACACACAAACGCCGGGGGCGGGTGCGATCACTAGTGACATTGTTAACGATGTCGCAGCGTGTAAAGCCCCCTTTAGACTCAGAGGTGCTCGGCTTCTTCAAGTGTTCTCAGTTCTCTGTGATTGCTCAGCTACTTAGCTGAGCAGTTATTCCCAGATCACTGCCAATTGTAACATTTGCTCGATGCTCTTAGCCTTGTATTCCTGTGCTCTGTTTGTTAATCTATTGCTGCCTGACCTTGGACCTCGTTTTGACAATCACTTTTCCTTGCCCCTTTGCTCTGACCCATTATCCTCCTGGTATTTTGATCTAGGACCAATACCTGAGTACGCCTTTGTCTTTTCCCATTGGTTTACTACATGCTCTCCTAAGGCCCAGTCACACACAACGACTTACCAGCGATCCCGAAAACGATGCGACCTGATAGGGATCGCAGGTAAGTTGGAGGTCGCAGGTGAGATGTGAAACAGTCAGATCTTACCAACGATGCAGGAACAATACAGGTCGCAGTAGCGACCTGTATAACGATCTCAGCAGTCACTGTGACCCTGTCACACAGTGTCAAACGCAGTGATGTGTCCTGCCCAGCAGGACATCGCCTTTGAATAAAATTGCCTGGACCATTCTGCAATGACTAGCGATCTCACAGCAGAGGCCTGATCGCTGGTAGGTGTCACACACTCGCTAGTGATCTCGTTATGTGTGACGGTACCTTTAGTATCCGACTTCAGATCGTTTGGCTACCCTGCCTCATGGCTTGTTTGTAAGTAGACTCGCGTCACAGTCATATAACAAAGTTAAAAAATTGAATCACAATGAACTTTTGAACACTTAGGGGTACTTCACACACAGCGAGATCGCTACTGAGATCGCTGCTGAGTCACGTTTTTGTGACGCAGCAGTGACCTCATTAGCGATCTCGCTGTGTGTGACACTGAGTAGCGATCTGGCCCCTGCTGTGAGATCGCTGCTCGTTACACACAGCCCTGGTTCATTTTTTTATTGTTGCTCTCCCGCTGATAAGCACACATTGCTGTGTGTGACAGCGAGAGAGCAACAATCCTGAATGTGCAGGGAGCAGGAGCCGGCGTCTGACAGCCTGCGGTAAGCTGTAACCAAGGTAAACATCGGGTAACCAAGGTGGTTACCCGATATTTACCTTCGTTACCAGCCTCCGCAGCTCTCACGCTGCCAGTGCCGGCTCCTGCTCCCTGCACACGCTAAGCTAAGCGGTGTGCGCTGGTAACTAAGGTAAACATCGGGTAACCATACCCGATGTTTACCTTAGTTACCAGTGTCCGCAGCTTCCAGACGCAGGCTCCGTGCAAGCGCAGCGTCGCTTGCACGTCGCTGCTGGCTGGGGGCTGGTCACTGGTCGCTGGTGAGATCTGCCTGTTTGACAGCTCACCAGCGACCATGTAGCGACGCAGCAGCGATCCTGACCAGGTCAGATCGCTGGTGGGATCGCTGCTGCATCGCTAAAGTGTGACGGTACCCTAACTCTAAAAAGACTCCCCAAAAAAAAACAAATTATCAACTTTTAGTACACTCTATAGCCTTCAATATAATCAACAGAACATGGTGAAAAAATATGTTCCCATTTTACTTTGTGGATATTTAAAGGATATGCCTTATATGGCCACATCCCTATATCCTTGATCCATCATTTGTCTCCTAGTTTATACATGAAACACAGGTTTTTTATTTATCTACTAAAGGTTTTCACAAATTAGTATCCCTTAAAAAGGAGTGCAATTTTATACACTTATAAACAGGGATACAGGTTGTATACACTGTGCAGAATTATTAGGCAAGTTGTATTTTAGAGAATTTGTTTTATTATTGATCAACAACTATGTTCTCAATCAACCCAAAAGACTCATAAATATCAAAGCTTAATATTTTTGGAATCTGGAGTGAGTTTTTAGATTTGGCTATCTTAGGAGGATATCTGTTTGTGCAGGTAACCATTAGGGCTCATGCGCATGTAACTGCTGAATATTCTGCAGCGATTTGACAGCACATGTCTGCTTCAAATCGCTGCAGAATGAATGCAATATTTTTGTTAAAAAAAGCCGATTTCATGCGCTTGGGATGTTGCCCCCACCATAGACAGAGCAGGAGCTGCATCCAGAACGCACAAATAATTGACATGCTGCTTTTATGAACGCACGGATTTGGGTCAAAATTTTAGCACGTAAATCGCTACGTTCATAAAAGCACTGTGCACACGTGCCATGCACAATCTTCATAGATTGTGCAGGGGACGCAGGACGAATGCATTTACACTTCAGTGCAATACGCAGCATAAATGCATGCAATTACGCACCGTGCACATGAGCCCTTACTGTGCAGAATTATTAGGCAACTTAATAAAAACAAAAAATTTATTCCCATCTCACTTGTTTATTTTCACCAGGTAAACCAATATAACTGCACAAAATTTAGAAATAAACATTTCTGACATGCAAAAACAAACCCCCAAAAAATTAGTGACCAATATAGCCACCTTTCTTTATGATGACACTCAACAGCTTACCATCCATAGATTCTGTCAGTTGCTTGATCTGTTTACAATCAACACTGTGTGCAGCAACCACCACAGCCTCCCAGAAACTGTTCCGAGAGGTGTAGTGTACTGTTTTCCCTCCCTGTAGATCTCATATTTTATGAGGGACCACAGGTTCTCTATGGGGTTCAGATCAGGTGAACAAGGGGGCCATGTCATTATTTTTTCATCTTTTAGACCTTAACTGGCCAGCCACGCTGTGGAGTAGTTGGATGCATGTGATGGAGCATTGTCCTGCATGAAAATCATGTTTTTCTTGAACGATACCAACTTCTTCCGGTACCACTGCTTGAAGAAGTTGTCTTCCAGAAATTGGTAGTAGGTCTGGGAGTTGAGCTTCACTCCATCCTCAACCCGAAAAAGTCTCACAAGTTCATCTTTGATGATACCAGCCCATACCAGTACCCCACCTCCACCTTGTCGGCGTCTGAGTCGGAGTGGAGCTCTCTGCCATCTGTCCCATCAGGAATCACTCTCATTTCATCAGTCCATAAAACCTTTGAAAAATCAGTCTTAAGTTATTTCTCGGCCAAGTCTTAATATTTTATCTTATGTTTCTTGTTCAAAGGTGGTCGTTTTTCAGCCTTCCTTACCTTGGCCATGTCCCTGAGTATGGCACACCTTGTGCTTTTTGATACTCCAGTAATGTTGCAGCTCTGAAATATGGCCAAACTGGTGGCAGATAGCATCTTGGCAGCTTCACGCTTGATTTTCCTCAATTCATGGGTAGTTATTTTGTGCCTTTTTGTGCCCAACATGCTTCTTGCGACCCTGCTGGCTATTTGCCATGAAACACTTAATTGTTCGGTGATCACGCTTCAAAAGTTTGGCAATTACAAGACTGCTGCATCCCTCTGCAAGATATCTCAAAATTTTGGACTTTTCAGAGCCTGTCAAATCTCTCTTCTGACCCATTTTGCAAAAGGTAAGGAAGTTGCCTAATAATTAAGCACACCTTATATAGAGTGTTGATGTCATTACACCACACCCCTCCTCATTACAGAGATGCACATCACCTGATTTACTTAATTGGTAGTTGGCTCTCAAGCCTATACAGCTTGGAGTAAGACAACATGTATAAAAATTATCATGTGATCAAAATACTCATTTGCCTAATAATTCTGCACGCAGTGTATACTGCACAGAATGCGATTTAAGTCATAATGGATACAGTACAAGGAAACTCAAAAAACGCATCTCAGAGCATATACGCTATATATAATATCAATAAAGGGAATGATACTTATTCAGGTGCGTCAAAACATTTAATTGAAGTACATAGAAATAATACAGAAAAATGTAATTAGCTATGGTATAGAATAAGTTTCAAGCCTTGAACGGTGAGGAAATTGGTTAAGAAAAAAATATTGACACTGGAGATTTACTGGATTTTATTAATGAATACAAAGCAACTGAATGGGTTAAACCCAGTGTCTCCAACCTGTGCTCGTAATACAGTGCCTTGCGAAAGTATTTGGCCCCCTTGAATTTGTCAACTTTTACCCACATTTCAGGCTTCAAACATAAAGATAAAAAAAATTACAAGCATGCAACAAGGGAGGAAGGGGAGGGGGACGACTATATCAGTATCCCTAAAAAAAGGAACGCAATACTTATCTATTTACAAATTGTGACACAGATCATATAATGTATTACATGGAATGTTATAGAAAAAGTCCTAAGCCCTGAAAGGGGAGGAAATTGACTAGAAAGACACAGGAGATCTATTGGAATTTGTCATTCAGTTGCTTTCTATTGATTTAATAAACTATAGAAACGATACTATGTATACTGTAAAATATATCTTTGTACTGTGTAAGGCTGGTTTCACACTACGTTTATTTAACATCCGTCCATAATGTTTTTTTAGCGGAAAAACGGATCCAGTGCAAATGCGTTTTCACTTCAATGCATTTGCAATGGACTTGCGTTAACATGCGTTCACCTGCGTTTGCATGCGTTATAGTGAGGATCCAGCGACTTGCAGTTTTTTAACATCTTTCAAAAACGCTACTTGTAGCGTTTTTGAGCTGCGTCCAAATACTGCATGTCACCGGATCCTGACTAAACAGCACGCAAACGCATGTGAACGCTGGCGTGCTGATAGACAGGATCCTGCTTGCTCTACTGAGCATGCACAGAACCAGTCTCGCGTGATCTGTCTATCTCTCTCCTCCTCCCTCCCTCACCCTCTCTCTCTATCTCTGTCTTTCCCCCTTCCTCCCCTCCCTCTCTCTCCCACCTGAGAGCTGCGGACACTCGTAACCAAGGTAAATATCGGGTAACCACTTCTCTTAGTTACCCGATGTTTACGTTGGTTACGTGTGCAGACAGCCCTGCTCCTAGCAGCTGCAGACACTCGTAACCAAGATAAATATCGGGTATCCAAGCCCGATGTTTACCTTGGTTACCAGCGTCTGCAGCTGTCAGAAGCCGGCTCCCAGTCTAGTTCCCCTCACTCCTGATCACATGACTCCAATGCCCGCCCCTAAACATCCAGTGACAGGATCCTGCAAAATAACAGATGCGTTTGCATGCGTTTTTTGCTGTAAAAGCAGGATCCGCTTTTGCAGCAAAAAAACGTTCCTGACGCATGTTAAATAATTGTAGTGTGAAACCAGCCTTAGCCAGTAGAGATAAAAAAATGTTTAAAAGAACTGAAGTCCTCAGTGGTTAATACCTTTTAATTATAAATAAATAATAATAATAATAATAACTAACTGAAAAGATGGTAATAATAACAAGCTTTCCAGACTACTCAGGTCTCTTCATCAGGCATGGTATAACACAAAATCTGAAGAGTCACATATTTATACACAACAGGACATAGAATAGTACAGTAAAAAAAAAAAAAACAAGTTGCATGAAACAGAACTATCACTATGGCAGATAGTTCTGCCATAGTGATAGTTCTGTTTCATATAACTTGTTGGGGTTTTTTTTTGCTGCACTATTCTATGTCCTGTTGTGTATAAATATGTGACTCTTCAGATTTTGTATTATACTGAGCCTGATGAAGAGACCTGAGTAGTCTCAAAAGCTGCTATTATTACCATCTTTTCAGTTAGCCATTAAAAGGTATCAACCACTAAGAACTTCAGTTCTTTTAAACAATTTTTTATGTATACTGTATATACTAAGCTGCTTTGTCTAATTAAACGCTGTTAAATGTTTTTTTTTTCAATAACACATATGTCAGTAATTATTTCATTTCACATGATTGGTCCTTTTAATGTTTTTAGGCAGGTTACTAGGCGGTAGGATATCTCTACTATTGAGCGCGCATATAGACCAGAAACACTTCAGAGGGTCTATATGCATATTACACAGCCATAGGGTTTGTTGCTGAATGTTTTGCAACTGTCACATTCATCTGAATGTAACTTGCAAAGATTATTATTATTATTATTTATTATTATAGGGCCATTTATTCCATGGCACTTTACAAGTGAAAGAGGGTATACGTACAACAATCATTAACAGTACAAAGCAGACTGGTATAGGAGGAGAGAGGACCCTGCCCGCGAGGGCTCACAGTCTACAGAGAATGGGTACAATAGGTGAGGACAGAGCTGGTTGCGCAGTGGTCTACTGGACTGAGGGTTATTGCAGGTTGTAGGCTTGGTGGAAGAGGTGGGTCTTGAGGTTCCTCTTGAAGCTTTCCACGGTAGGTGAGAGTCTGATATGCTGAAGATCCATGTGCTTCCTGCTAAGACAACTCGATTCATATGAATGAATCTAATATTCAGGTAGAGAAAATTCTGCAAACATTGTCTGCCACATAAGAAGTTACCCGAAATAAAGATGGATGATGAAGTGTTTCATTTAAAATTAGTTCGGACTTTGAAATTGGGTTAAATAGTTGGAGTTCTGATCCTGACCAGTAGATGGCAGAAGCGGCTGATAATTTTCTTATAGGAAGGAAATGCTACTGTGTTCTTTTCACTACCACAAACCGTTATGAAACTTGTATGGTAAATGTTTTTGCTCTATTACAAAAGACAATTACATTGTGGTTGTTCTAGGCATAATGTTGAACAAGGCACTGGTTAGGATATGTTTTTATTTAGTGCTTTATCCAGCCTGCCCATTAAATTTGGCAGCTATTTGTCGGGGAGAGGAATATTTGTTAAATATTAGGTCCCCATCAAAGCAAGGTTGCCTTGTAGTTGGTATACTCTCATGAATTTGCCAATTTATGCACTAAGTACCTTCATTTTTATCAGTATCTACAGCAGGGGTGGGGAACCGTTTTTCTGCCGAGGGCCATTTGGATATTTCTACTATCATTTGGGGGCCGAACAAAATTATCAACTTGAAAATTACCGTTATATTTGATCAAAAAATGTATTAACTCACCCCTACTTTGGTGGTTGGAACTACTTCCCTTTGGTGCGGCTGTGATGTTAGGGGATAGTGATCATGTTGCTTCTCACAACCGCTTTTCCAGGTTTGCATCAGTCTGGAGTGTAGCCAGCTCTTTGTGATAATAAGTTTTGTAAATCATATGCATCACAAAACAGACGCTGGGACTGCGGTATATACATCCCTGGAGATGTTGGGTCTGCAGTATATACATCACAGGAGACACTGAGGCATACACATCGAGGAGGGGCTGGGGGCATATACATCACAGGAAAAGTTGGGTGCATATACATAACAGGAGACGCTGGGGACATATACATCACTGGAAAGGGCTGGCAAGTGATATTTTCTTCCATCATAAAAAATAACTAAATGGCTATGATTCCCTCTATTAGCAAAAACACGTAATGCAGCTTTATTAAATTAACCTTCTTTTCATTACATATATGTATTTTATATGTTAATAGAAACATGAGCACAGTCTACATCTGGGGGTATACACATCACTGAGGGGGAATGGGGTCACATACAGCACTGGGGTCAGTGGGGGCACATATGGCACTGGGGACAGTGAGGGCACATACAGCACTGGGGACACATACAGCACTGGGGACAGTGGGGGAACATACAGCACTGGAGACTATTGAGGTCATATACAACACTGAGGACGTACTATTTCAATGCATGTGCATGCAGCGTTCAGTAGTGAGCACTGGCATGCTCGTGCTCACTGTACAACTCTGGATTTAAAGGGCCGGCAAACTGAAAAATGTGGCTGCCAGCCCAAGCACTACTGTCCTAGGAAATTTGCCCGAGGGCCGCAGAAAAGGTCATCAAGGGCCGTATGCGGCCCTAGGGCCTGAGGTTCCCCACCCCTGTTCTACAGGGTGGGCCAATTATATGAATACACCTAAATAAAATGGGAATGGTTGGTGATATCAACTCCTTTTTGTGGCTCATTAGTATATGGGAGGGGGGAAACTTTTCAAGATGGGTGGTGACCATGGTGACCATTCTGAAGTCAGCCATTTTGGATCCAACTTTATTTTTTCCAATGGGAAGAAGGTCATGTAACACATCAAACTTATTGAGAATTTCACAAGAAAAATAATGGGGTGCTTGGTTTTAACGTAACTTTATTCATTCATTAGTTATTTACAGTTTTATGACCACTTATAAAATGTGTTCAAAGTGCTGTTGTGTTGGATAGTCAATGCAACCCTCTTCTCCCACTCTTGACACACTGATAGCAACATCACAGAAGAAATGCTAGCACAGGCTAGTATCCATTGTTTCAGATGCTGCACCTCTTGTATATTCACACCATAGACAATTGCCTTCAGATGACCCGAAAGATAAAAGTCTAAGGTGATCAGATCGGGAGACCTTGGTGGCCATTCAACTGGCCCACTATAACCAATCCACTTTCCAGGACACTGTTCATGTAGGAATGCTTGGACCTGACACCCATAATGTGGTGGTGCACACCATTGTTTTTCTTGTGAAATTCTCATTAAGTTTGATGTGTTACATGACCCGCTTCCCATTGGGAAAAATAAAGTGGGATCCAAAATGGCCGACTTCAAAATGGCTGCCATGGTCACTACCCATCTTGAAGAAGTTTCCTCCCTCCCATATACTAATGAGCCACAAAGAGGAAGTTGATATCCCCAACCATTCCCATTTTATTTAGGTGTATCCATATAAATGGCCCACCCTGTATATAGCAGTAATGCAATTCAGATTACATATATTCAATGTTTGCAGACATCATGGCACTTATAGTGTGCTGCTGTATTCTTTTCTTTGTAGGGTATGTGCACAGGAGGTCTTTTTCAGGTAGGTAAAGTCCGTAACCCATCTGAAAAAGCACAACAGAAAAGCCAAAAATAATTAATTTATGCATTGCAATGTAAAAACAAATTGTTCATATTTAGTCTTTTTGAGCTTGTTTTAACCACTTCAGGTTTCCAAAGTCGTGAAGTGGTTAGAGAAGTGATGTGAGCATTCTTCAAGTGACTTCTCCTTGGAAGCCCCTCACTACTTTGTACATACCAGTTTAACCCCTTCACAACCTAGAACTTATACGTACATCCTATGTTGCCTCTTGCAGTGAGCCCGCTGTAATCTTAGCACATGTCTGCTGATCTGATCAGCAGACATGTACAGCCACAAACTCTGACAGCGCAATCTAGCGTTCTCTAGCAGGGACTGCCCTGTTCCCCACCACCATGGTGGTGGCGGCCTCGTGACGTGATCACGTGGCGCAATTGTGTTGGCATCACAACGTGGGGTTATATCATGTCTCTGTCATGACTCCTTTCCTGTAATTGCCAGCAGAGCGCTGGCACTCACAGTAAGGTCTAAAGGCCCTGTCACACACAGAGATAAATCTGCGGCAGATCTGTGGTTGCAGTGAAATTGTGGACAATCAGTGTCAGGTTTGTGGCTGTGTACAAATGGAACAATATGTCCATGATTTCACTTCAACCACAGATCTGCCAAAGATTTATCTCTGTGTGTGACGGGGCCTTAAATGTCCATATGGAGCACACACGTCTGTGTGCTCCACACAGCAACATGTCCGTTTTTCTCCAGCAGCATGGGTGTCACATGAGCCGCAAACTGATGTGATCAGTGTGACACGTACTGGAGAAAATACAGGTCACATAAAAAGAAATCATTTTTATACTTACCTGTCTCCGCCACTGCTGTCTCTGACTCTGCTTTCGGGCCTGCTCATTATGCTCATGCATATTCACTCACTGCAGACCCGGAAGTAACGACAGCGCCATAGACAGGTAAGTATTCCAGCTCATGCTGTCCGTGTGCCATCCGGATGTCACATGGATTGTACAGGGACATTACACGGACACATGCACACACATACGCACCTTCACCACGTTCCTGTTTTGCATGGACATGTTAAGGAGGTCTAAGGTTATGTGCGCACTTTGCGTCGTCCTAGTTGCAGTTCAAAACGCATCCTCTGGCAGAAATTGCTTTTTCCAAAGTTGCTTTCGACCACAAAATAGCGTTAAAAACCAATGCGTTTTTACCGCGTTTTAGCCGCGTTTTTAGCGTTTTTTACATGCTTTTCAATTGCGTTTAGACAGATGCGTTTTGAACATTAAGACATTGCTAAATAAAGTTTTAACAGTCAAACACAATGAAAAAAAGGGAACAAAAAGGAACACATATATAGTTATTGAAATCATAACGAAAATAGTTATTTATCATATAATTATAGCGGTTTTATGGTATTTATCGCTAAAATAGTAATAAAGTAATATTTTTCATTAATTTAATTGTTGGACTATGTGTGTGTGTAAAGGGACATATTATTACATTATTTTGATGTCAGAAAAGCATGCGTTGATGTAGTCCAAAACGCATTCTTTCTGCAGCTAAAAAGCATGTAAAACGCTGGAATTTTGATGTTGCTTGCTTTTTACAACTTCTCATTGCCTACAATGTTATCAAAACGCAGCCCAAATGGCAAAAACAATTGACATGTTTCTTCTTTGAACGCAGAGTTTTTGCCCAAAATTCTGTAAATTAAACGCTATGTTTGGAAACGCAAAGTGCGGACTAGAAATCCACATTTTCCATAGACTTTGCAGGAAAATCAAACGCATGCCTTTTGGCAGGAAAACGCTGCAGTTCAAAACGGACCTAAAAAGCACCTGAAACACAGGTGAAAACGGAGAGTGCAGACACAGCCTAACACTGCATTTCTCCTGATCACAGCAGTACTGAAGCATCCCTCTGATCAGCACAAGCAATTGGAAAGTGCAGGCCTAAAGCACAAGCAATTGGAAAGTGCAGGCCTAAAGCACAAGCAATCGGATAGTGCAGGCCTAAAGCACAAGCAATCGGAAAGTGCAGCCTAAACTCCCCTAGGGGGACAAATAAAATCAGTAAAAAAAAAACTAGTTTTAAAAAATATTAAATAATCACAAAAACCTAAATCACCCTCCTTTTGCCTCATTGTGAATAAAGCAATAAAAAAAATATAAATTGGGGATCTGCTGCTGTCAGAAATGCCCGATCTATCAAAATATAAAGGCAACTCATATGATCAATAACACGAGATAGCGAGAAAAAATTACAAAGGCCAAAATTAAATTTTTTTTGGTTGTCGCAATGGTATAATTAAAAAAATCAGCTCAAAACGCAAAAAATAAGCAGTCAAATTATAATTGACAACATTGTATATATGAAAGATTCAACCAACCCTTGAGTGAAGTCAAGTGGTAGAGCGGGGATCTTGTCAATCTTATCCATCAAGTTCTAATAATACAGTTGTGAGCACTGGCGACTTTTATGGAGCTACAGTTAGACCTTGTCTGATTCATAGGGTCCCAGCCAAAAAACATTTCTGGGTTAACTACACATAGAATGTAAATTGTACGAAGACATATCTCAGGATTTGGCTGCAAATCCACATTCAAAAGGAATCCATGGCAAAGTCCAATTACATCTAAATTTGATGCACATTTTGCTACTCCACATAAGGTGAAATTCCACACCATAATTTGACATGCTGGATTAATACCATATTCTAATTCTCATATTGTCACTACCGAACAGATTCCGACACAAGCAATCCTCGTATCTAATGAGTCATGGACTTAAGCCCCCAGCGTCTCATCTGCTCACGCACAGCTCTGAGCATTGTGATCTGCCAAGAGCTAGGGTCCTGATGTAATTAATGCAATTTTTCATATGTATATTAATGTACCATTATCCAATGGAAACGCTCCTACTCCCTATCCACACACTATTTGAACCTCTCCTGAACCCTACATATGTCTGTACACTTATCATTCTATGTCTGTTTTTATCTGAAGAAGGTTTCTCCCCAAAACTCATTATTTATTAAACAATAAATCTTCATTGACCCTAAGCACAGGAGCCTATATTTTTGGGTTTTCCATATATCCACATTGTTTTTATACACACTGTTGCTTTAAAATCCACACCGCAGGGTTTTTTTTTTCCAAGCAAATACTAACCGGGTTTGGGTTATTCGTACCGAATACCTAGCACTATCCCAGTATTTGTCACGAATAATGAACCTAATGCAAGTCAATGGGGAACCAGAGTATTTTCCTTGAAGATTTTCCAAAGAAATACTCAGGTTCCCCATTGACTTGCAATAGGTTTGTTATTTGTGACGAATATTGGAGTAGTACAAGGTATTTATATTTAGTATTCACTCATCACAAATATTTAGTATTCACTCATCATGAACAGTAATATTTTTGACAACATGATCTTCTTCCATATACTGTACATCAGTTGTCAATAAATGGCTCTAAAAGCCTCTTAACAAACACAATTATGGATCATAAACGTAAATAATTCTTTCCTAAGAATCTGGTTCTCCTTAGAAGAGACCCAACAGGTATGTGGAGACCATGGGTATGTTCACATTGCGTCTTTTCTTTATTTTTTGAGTAATTCTGATCCTAAAAACACTGGAAAAAGCACTCAAAAGAATCATCCTATTCATTTCTGTGGAAAAATAATTTGCTGTTCACATGTTCAGGCTTAGAGCTTCTTTTACATATGGTTGACACTTCTTTGAAGCAACTCTTGACAGAAAAAGTGTTCTAAGCAAGACACTGTCTAAAGGCCCCATCACACGCAGCGACTTATCTACCGATATATCGCCGGGGTCACGGATTCTGTGACAAACATCCGGCATCGTTAGCGACGTCGTTGCGTGTGACACCAACGAGCAACCGGTAACGATGGAAAATACTCAACCAAATCGTCCATCGTTGACACGTCGTTCATTTTCAAAAAATCGTTGATTGTTGAGGTTGCAGGTTGTTCGTCGTTCCTGAGGCAGCACACATCGCTACGTGTGACACCGCGGGAACGACGAACTACAGCTTACCTGCGGCTGCCGGCAATGAGGAAGGAAGGAGGTGGCCAGGATGTGACGGACGCTCATCTCCGCCCCTCTGCTTCTATTGGACGGCCGCTTAGTGACGCCGCTGTTACGCCGCACGAACCGCCCCCTTAGAAAGGAGGCGGTTTGCCGGCCACAGCAATGTCGCTAGGCAGGTAAGTCCGTGTGATGGTGCCGAATGATATTGTGCGCTACGGGCAGCGATTTGCCCGTGACGCACAAACAATGGGGACGGGTACGCTTGCTAGCGATATTGCTGCTTGTGACGGGGCCTTAAGGCCCCCTTCACACGTCAGTGATTCTGGTACGTATGTTGCAGATTATATACCAGATTTTTCGTTTTGTAAGATGCACCGGATTATAAGACGCACCCCAAATTTAGAGATAAAAAAAGGTAAAAAAAAAATAAAAATAGGGTCCGTCTTATACTCCGGTGTTGTCTTACCGGAGGGGAGCAGCAGTGGTGGTGATCGGATCACAGGAGGCAGAGGTTGTGCTGGCAGCAGCGGCGGGTCCATGGCGGCGGCGTGTCTGTGGTGGTAGCAGCAGCGGCGGTCAGTGGCGGTAACAGCAGTGGCGGTCAGTGGTGATACCGGCGGCGGGTCCATTGTGGCAGTGGCGGCAGCATCGTCGTGTCCATGGTGTCAGTGGCCGCTTCAGCGGCGGGTCAGTAGTGAAGCAGGCTGGTGTGGTGAGTGTCCCAGTGTCCGCAGTCTCGGTTCAAATGATGACGCATCTCATCCAAGAGCTCCATCTGCGCACGCGCTGACTCCCGGCGCCATGATTTGAACTGGGATACTCACCGCACAGCCACCTGCCAACACGCACACAGAGTGGCAGCCAGCAGGCCGCCCACCTGCCCGCACAGAGAGGCAACCGGCCTCCAGAACAGAGAGGGAGTCGGCACCAACAGGCACCTGGCTGCCCACATGCAGCCACAGGCACCCAGCCGCCCGAACGCACCTAGTCGCCGCACAGACAACCCCCCGGTAAGCTATATTTGGATTTTAAGACGCACCCCTCATTTTCCTCCCAAATTTTTGGGAGGAAAAGTGTGTTTTATAATCTGAAAAAATACAGTACATACCATAATCACGGACATACGCAGGCACATTCAAATCAATGGATCTACGCACAAATCAGTGATTTCTCACAGATCATGCCTCAGTGTGGTGCACATGCGTGTCTGTGTGTTCCTCATGGAGACAAGTCCGTTTTCCTCTGGCATCACTGATGTCACTCAGACCACACAGAGGTGTGATCCATGTGACACGTACCAAAGAAAACAGGTACATTTGAAGTAAAATTATTTTTATACTCACCTGTCTCCAGTGACACTATCTTCGGCTGCTGCTGTCTCCTGCTTCCAGGCCGGCTAATTATACTCATGAGTATTTAACTGCAACGCGACATGGAAGCAGCAGCCACGGGGAGACAGCAGCCGCTGGACAGGGCAGAGCCAGAGACATTAGCACCATGGAGAGCAGCGCCGGGGACTGGTGAGTATAGGAGTGCCTGATCTCTGTGTGTATACAGATAGCACACGGAGAACACATGTGCCAAAATCACGGCACACGGAGGAACATATGCATCTTTAACATGTCAGTGAAGAAAGAGACCTAATCAAGACTGCAAAGCCGTTTGGAAAAAAAAAAAACTTAAGGCTGGATGCACACAGTGCATTTTTATCACTTTTTTACTGCAGCAAAGTCAATGAGAAACCTGACGTGTTGTGTACGTTTAGTTTTTTTTCTCCTTGAAGATTTGGTGCAGAAAATAATCTGCATCATGTCAATTCTTTCAGCGTTTCTGCCTGCGTTTTTTACCAGTGATATCAATTAAAACAACGCAGCAAAATTGCATTTTTTTTCCGCTGCGATTTTCCCGCCAAGAAATGCAAATATACTGCAAAAATACTCAACTTGAGTACATAGCTTAAATTGTAGATAGTTTGCTTTGGCTTTTTCAACTGGAAAAAAAAACCTCAGTGTGAACATTCTCTAAAGCCCGCTTTACACGCTGCAAAGTATCTTACAATGTGTCGGCGGGGTCACGTCGTAAGTGACGCTCATCCAGCATCGTAAGGTACATTGCAGTGTGTAACAGCTACGTGCGATTGAATGGTAAAACGTTCATCGCATGCACGTCGTTCATTCCTCATGAATTGAATGTCAGATTGTTCATCGTACCCGGGGTAGGAAACATTGCAGTGTGTGACACCCCGGGAACAATGAACAGATCTTACCTGCGTCCTGCAGCTCCCGGCCGGTAATGCGGAAGGAAGGAGGTGGGCAGGATGTTTACGTCCCACTCAGCTCCACCCCTCCGCTTCTATTTGCCGGCTGCCGTGTGATGCCGCTGTGACGCCGAACGTCCCTCCCACTCCAGGAAGTGGACGTTCGCCGCCCACATCGAGGTCGTATGGATGGGTAAGTACGTGTGACGGGGGTTAATCGTTTATGCGGCACGTTCAACAAATTGAACGTGCCTCACATACGATGGGGGCGTTGCAAATCGCATACGATATAAATTGAAACGTGTAAAGCAGGCTTTAGGCTATGTCAGCAG
Source organism: Anomaloglossus baeobatrachus (assembly GCF_048569485.1). Taxonomy (NCBI): domain Eukaryota; kingdom Metazoa; phylum Chordata; class Amphibia; order Anura; family Aromobatidae; genus Anomaloglossus; species Anomaloglossus baeobatrachus. The sequence continues at coordinate 131,753,594 of NC_134358.1, forward strand.
ATTTTCTTTCCAATGTTTTGTAGCAGATTTAATCTGAAGTTCTCCTAAAAATATTTTATCAATTTCTATGGAGAATATACTATGCTGTTCATAGGAGGAATCTGCTTACCCTTCTTTTATTCCTGAAAAGTATAAAAGGGTGGAAAATAAAATCCGTGTCACTGCTATGAAGTGAATCTGGAAGGAAACTAGACATTGTCCACAATAAAGGCTCAAAAAACACTTCAGATGAAAAAAAACGCCTAAAAAATATGTTTCCTGATGCAGTTTCACTTTTGAAAAATTCAGTTTTTGAACACCTCAAAAACCTGTGCAAAACCTTCTGGCTAAAATATGTAAAATAGTGCTCCTCCAAAAGGGAGGAAGATGTTTATTTATTGACCTCTCCCTAGTATTCAGCATTCTGACTGTGTCCTAGAAGCAGAGATCTGACCGGTAGATGGCAGGTTCAGCTGTCAGAAAGAGGCAGCAATTACTGGTTACTTCTGCAGCCAAGGGCGCTGATTATAGCTGCTAGGTAAATATTTCTCTATATTACCACAGGCAATTACGGTAAATTGCTATTCTTCAAGGCATTATGCCAATAAACCACTGACTGATGTTAGCTACATATTATATAATTGTTTTATAATTATATAATTATATTTCAGGATAAATAGAAGTTGAAATACAAAGAATTCTTTGGAATATGGCATATAATTGTATTTATACCTAGATGGATAGACTGATAGATAAATAAATAGATAGATAATGGATAGATAGAAAGATGGATAGATGGATAGATAGATAATGGATAGATAGATAGATTAATAGATAAATAAATAGATAGATAATAGATAAATAGATGAATAGATAGATAGATAATGGATAGATAGATAGATAGATAGATGGATAGATAGATGGATAGACATAGATAGATAAATAAATAGATAATGGATAGATGAATAGATAGATTGATGGATAGATAATCGATAGACAGATAAATAGATAGATAATGGATAGATAGATAGATGGATAGATAGAAAGAAAATAGATAGATCAATAGATAGACGACAGATCAATCAATCAATAGATAGAGTCCCTGTGAGGACACACTGCAGTTCTCGTGAGCGGTAATGTGTTCAATTACCGACCGTGAAAAATGACCTGTATGTACCCCTGCAGCATCACTCACTGAACGAGGCTGCATTGAGTATGTGTCAGACACGGCTGGATGCAAGAGTCGTTGGACCTCTGTGGATTACGTCGGAGCTGTGTGTTTGGGGGGGTTACTAAATTGGTGGAAGAGGGGGCTTTTTTATTATTTTATTTAAAATAAAGGATTTTTCAGTGTGTGTGTTTATTTACTTTACTCACAGGTTAATCATGGAAGCAGTCTCATAGACGCTGCCATGATTAAGCTAGGACTTAGTGGCAGCGCATAGCTGCCATTAACTCGCTATTACCCCGATTGCCACCGCATCATGGCAATCGGGAAGAGCCAGTAACACGCCGGGACTGTCGCATAATGGATGCGACATTCTCGGGGCAGCGGCGGGCTGATATTCTTGGCTGTGTGAGGGGGAGGGCATTAACCCTGGCCCTCGCCCTCCCCAGCCTAAGAATACCGGGCCGCCACTGTGTGTTTACCTTGGCTAGATGGTAAAAATACGGCAGGGCCCACGTTTTTTTTCCCTTTTTTATTTTTAATATGTACGTTTGATTTCTATGTGTGTTATATATGTCTTTGTCTATGTGTGAGTGTGATATGTGTGTGTTTACTTTCTGCTCAACTTCCTCTTCCTGTCATAATGACATCACTTCCAAGCAAAACGCAGGACAGTGATGATCATTATGTCCCGAAAAATAAAATAACGCGGGAATAGCGCAGGAAAACGCAATGAAACACACATAATTTGCCACCTGCGTTATTCCCTGCGGTATTTCATCATTACATTACAGTCAATGGAGTGAATAACGCAGCTATCTGCAGAAAAGAAGTCACATGCTCAAATCTACTGAAAGAATTTTCTTGAGAAAAAAACGCAGTGTGCACACAGCTAATTTTTTCTTCCATAGGTTTTGCTGGGGAACATCTGCAGAAAGGTTACAACCATTTTCTCAAGAAATTTCTGCAGCAAAAACGCGGGTAAAAATACAGTGTGCACACAGGAACTAAAAAATGTATGCACTTTTCTTCATCAAACTGTGGTCCAGTGTTTTTCTGGTTCTAAAGGCCGCTTTACACGCAGCGACATCGCTAACGAGATGTTATTGGGGTCACGGAATTCGTGACGCACATCTGGCCTCGTTAGCGACCTCGTTGCGTGTGAAACGCACAAACGACCGTTAACGATCAAAATTACTTACCTTATCGTTGATTGTTGACGCGTCGTTCTATTCCCAATTATCGTTGCTGTTGCAGGACACAGGTTGTTCTTTGTTCCTGCGTCAGCACACATCGCTATGTGTGACACCGCAGGAATGAGGAACATCACCGTCCCTGCGGCCGCCAGCAATGAGGAAGGAAGGAGGTGGGCGGGATGTTCATCTCACTCATCTCCGCCCCTCCGCTTCTATTGGTCCACCGCTTAGTGACGCCGCTGTGACACCACACGAACCGCCCCCTTAGAAAGGAGGCGGTTCGCCGGCCACAGATACGTCGCTAGACAGGTAAGTATGTGTGACGGGTGTAAGCGATGTTGTGCGCCAAGGGCAGCAATTTGCCCGTGACGCACAACCGACAGGGGCGGGTACGCTCGATAGCGATATCTCAGCGTGTAATGTGCCCTTTACCCTCATATTGTTTGGGTAATTGTTTTAAGCTTCCCACAATAGTTGATAGGAATTTGGACCCATTCCTCCTGACAGAACTGGTGTAACGGAGCCATGTTTGTAGGTCACCTTGCTCGCACCTGCTTTTCAGCTTTGCCCATAAATTTTCAATAGGATTGAGATCAGGGCCACTCCAAAACATTGACTTTGTTATCTTTAAGCCACTTTGTAACCACTTTGGCAGTATGTTTCAGGTCATTGTCCATTTGGAAGACCTGTTTCCGCCAAAGCTTTAAGTTCCTGGCTGATGTCTTGAGATGTTGCTTCAGTATTGCCACATAATCTTCTTTCCTCATGATGCCATCTATTTTGTGAAGTGCACCAGTCCATCTTGCAGCAAAACAACCCCACAACATGATGCTGCTACCCCTGTGTTTCACAGTTAGGATGGTGTTCTTAGGTTTCAAAGCTTCTCCCTTTTTCTTCCAAACCTAATGATGGTTATTATGGTCAAACAATTCAATTTTAGTTTCATCAAACCACAGGACATGTCTCCAAAAATTAAGGTCTTTGTTTCTGTGTGCATTTGCAAACATTAATCTGACTTTTTTATGTTTCTTTTGGAGTAATGGCTTCATCCTGGCAGAGTGGCTTTTCATCTCATGTTGATACAGTACTCATTTCACTGTGTATAATGACAAAATCTTACTAGCTTCCACCAGTATCTTCACAAGGTCTTTTGCTTTTGTTCTTGGGTTGATATGCACATATATGACCAAAGGATGTTCATCTCTAGTACACAGAACCCATCTCGTTTCTGAGAAATATGATGGCTGAACATTCCCATCCTGTTTGTACTTGCATATAATTGTTTGTACAGATGAACAAGGCACCTTCAGGTATTTGGAAATTATACCAAGGATCAACCAGATGTGGTAAAGTACACAATTCTCATCTTGAGATCTTGGCTTATTTCTTTTGAATTTTTGACCATGAGACTACACAAAGAAGCAGTGTGTTTCAGGTGTGCATTAAAACACTTCCGCAGGTGTGTCTCTAATTAACTCAGATGTTGCCAATAAACCTATCAGAATATTCCAAAGACATAACATCATCATATGGGCTGTCTTATATTGTTTAAAGGCATAGTACTCTGAGTGTATGTAAACATTTTAATTTAAATAACATATGTGGCCAGAACAACCAAATCAAATCACTCAAAATAGATAAAAATATATCAAATGTTTATTGGCACATATTTTATAATTAAAATTTTGCATTGGAGCCCGATAGATTCTATATTACTGAATATAGTAGCCATTTCAAACTTTTTTCCATAGTGGAATCCTTAATAATATGGTACCTACAACTTTCTTGTTAAATGATAGCTTGGAGGTTGCCACTTTTGCTTTGTAGCACTGAGGTCCAAGGACAACATCTGGAAGTTTTATGTTCTCCCCGTGTTTGCGTGGTTTTCCTCTCACACTTCAAAGACATACTGATAAGGAAATTGGATTGTGTCACGCGGTATGTCATCACAGTACAGGGGCCCCTACTGGCCCTCAGACTTGAGACCCTGTGCTGTCCCTTATCTCGGAGATAGTCTTAATGGCAGCCAGCATGCCCCTAACTCCTGTTCGAGCCCCAATCTTACTCCCCCTCTCCCTTAGGGTGGGCTGGAAAAACAATGACAAAACCCCCAAAAAACACATGGACAAGGGAGAACGTAAACTTGTACACACAGAAATCAAAACACACAGGAGAGACAATATGTCTACCGGGGAACAACAAAAAAGGGATTGAAGTCACACACAACAGGGGAACGCTCATACCACTCAAAAGCGCAACACGGATCACTATACACAGGTTAACCACCAAGACCAAGATCGTTGGAGCTTATGCTAAAGTTATCATTGGCGCCTACTGGTGTTAGGGCCAGGTGGACGGGCAGACCCAGGAGGTGGATCCACTGGGCTGAACACCTCACCGAAGGCAAAGTGCCCGGTAGCCGGAGCACTACGGGTAGCAGGACTGTCCGTTCAGAGGAGTGGAGTGTAGAAGTCCCTGGGACCACGGAGTCACTGTAGGTAGTCCGGGTGACGGAGCTCAGGTTCGGAGGCCGAGATGACGTCAGGCAGAGTCCGGAACCGACGGAGCGAGAAGACGGGTCACCACAGGGATCGGAGATGGTATGAACTGACGGGATGGCAGACCGTCACCGTTCGGGGTTCGGGTATCGTCAGGACCGGTTGGCGAGGCAGGAGCGGCTCTAGGAGAGAGATAGGTAAGTATACCACAAGACACAAGGAGACCTGACTCCTAGCTTAGCAAAACACGAAGAACAGGCCCCGCCCACTTGGAAAGGATCTCCCTATATACCCTGTACCTGATTCTTCAATATCCTGTTGGAGGACACTGGCCCTTTAAGAGAGGGTCAATGACCGCGCGCGTGCCCTAATGCGCATGTGCGAGGCCCGGGTGCCAGAAGCCAGAGCAGGGAGCGGTGAACAGGAGGCAGGAGAGCCGGGCTGGAGCAGAGTTGCCGACGGGCGCCGGGAGCGGGGACCGGGCTGCCTGGGGACCGCAGGTGATGTGGCATGGAGGCTGTGGCCGCGGGGGACGCCTGGCAGAGGAGCCGGGGAGCGAGGCAGGGGAGCCGGGGAGCGTGGCAGGGGAGCCGGGGAGCGTGGCAGGGGAGCCGGGGAGCGTGACAGTACCCCCTCCCCCACGCCCCCCTCCCCGCAACCGGGACAGGAAGGCACGTATCAGGGGAGTACCCACATTCTCCCAGGGTTCCCAGGACCTATCCTCAGGACCATACCCTGCCCAGTCCACCAGGAAGAACTGTCGGCCCCGTACGGTTTTCATGGCCACGATATCCCTTACCGCATAGATGTCATCATCAGCAATAGGAGGAGGAGCAGAACTGGCAGCAGCGGAGAAGGGACCAAGGACAACCGGCTTGAGCAGGGAGACGTGGAAGGAGTTGGGTATTCTCATCGTGGCCCGGAGCTGCAGCTTGTAGGAGACCTCATTTATTTTGCTGAGGACTTTAAACGGCCCAATGTAGCGAGGACCCAGCTTGTATGATGGTAGCTTCAATCGGACGTACTTGGAAGCAAGCCAGACCAGATCTCCTGGAGAGAAACACGGAGGATCCAGACGCCTCTTGTCTGCGTGTCTCTTCATCCGCAGGGAAGCACGTCCAAGGGACGTCTTGACAGAGTCCCAAATTGTTGTAAAGTCACGGACTACAGCATCAGCAGCAGGGACATCCGAGGAAGAGGATACAGGTAAAGGGACGGAAGGCTGAAGTCCGTAAATGACATGGAAGGGAGAGCTGGAGGAGGACTCACTGACGTGGTGGTTATGGGAGAATTCAGCCCAAGAAAGAAGCGTGGACCAGTCGTCGTGATGGGCGTTAACGTAGTGACGTAAGAAGGAGGTCAAGATCTGATTGACTCGTTCCACTTGGCCATTCGACTGAGGATGGTAGGCTGAAGAAAAGTCCAGAGTCACTCCCAGATGTCTGCAGAGAGCCCTCCAGAAGCGGGAGGTAAACTGAGTTCCTCTGTCGGACACAATGTGTGATGGAAAGCCATGCAACCGGAAGATGTGCTGTATGTAGGCGTCAGCGAGTTCCTGGGCAGAGGGCAGTCCAGCCATAGGGACGAAATGAGCCATTTTGGAGAACCGATCCACCACGACCCATATGACTGTGTGTCCGGAGGACAGGGGCAAGTCTGTAATAAAGTCCATTGCAATGTGTTGCCACGGAACGGAGGGTATAGGCAGAGGCAGAAGACGACCATATGGCAGGTGTTTGGGCGTCTTGTTCCTGGCACAAGAGGAGCAGGCTGAGACAAAAGAAGCGACGTTCGTGCGAAGGGATGGCCACCAGTAGTGACGTACAATTGTACTCCATGTTTTCTTCTGACCAGCATGGCCGGCTATTTTCGAGGGATGGCCACAGTGCAACACTTTTTGCCTGTCAGTCTCAGAGACATAGGTCTTCCCGGGCGGTATCTGGGCCAGGGTGACAGGGGCCACCGGAATGATTTTACTTGGGCAGATGATGGGCTGGGATGTCTCCTCCTCCTGTTCCATGGGCATGAATGACCTGGACAAGGCATCTGCTCGCACATTCTTGTCCGCGGGTCGAAAATGGAGCTGAAAATCGAACCTGGCAAAGAACAAGGACCACCTGGCTTGCCGTGGGTTCAGTCGCTGAGCGGACCGCAGGTATTCCAGGTTCTTGTGGTCCGTGTAAATGATCACGGGGTACACTGCTCCCTCCAGAAGGTAGCGCCATTCCTCCAGAGCCAGTTTGACTGCTAATAGCTCTCGGTCACCGATGGAGTAGTTGCGTTCAGGCGCTGAGAAGCCCTTGGAGTAGAAACCGCAAGTAACAATCTTCCCGGAGGAGGACTTCTGCATGAGCACTGCTCCGGCTCCCGAGGAGGAGGCATCCACCTCCAAGGTGAACTGTCGGTTTAACTCAGGACGGTGGAGCACAGGGGAGGAAGCAAATGCCTGTTTCAGGGAGCCAAACGCGGCGTCGGCCGCAGGTGACCAGTCCTTTGGATTAGCCCCCTTCTTGGTCAAGGCGGAGAGAGGTGCAGTCAGGGCAGAGAAGTGAGGGATGAACTGATGGTAATAGTTTGCGAATCCAAGAAAGCGTTGGATTGCCTTCAGTCCGGAAGGAGGGGGCCAGTTCAGAATGGAATAGACCTTCTCCGGGTCCATCTGTAGGCCGGTATCGGAGATTACGTAACCCAGGAAGGGAAGAGAAGACTGCTCGAAGACACACTTCTCGTACTTGGCGTACAGCCGATTCTCTCTCAGTCTTTGTAGTACCAGCTGCACGTTCTCTCTGTGAGTCTGGAGGTCCGGAGAGAAGACCAGGATATCATCAAGATACACCACCACACAGACGTAGAGAAGGTCCCGGAACACGTCGTTCACCAATTCCTGAAAGACTGCTGGTGCGTTACACAGGCCGAAGGGCATCACACAGTATTCTTAGTGCCCATCGCGAGTATTGAATGCGGTCTTCCATTCGTCCCCAGAGCGGATGCGGACCAGGTTGTAGGCACCCCGAAGATCCAACTTGGTAAACACACGAGCTCCTCTAAGCCGATCAAACAATTCGGGGATGAGCGGCAGGGGGTATTTATTTTTCACGGTGATTTGGTTCAATCCCCGGTAGTCAATGCATGGGCGTAGGTCGCCCTCTTTCTTCTTAACGAAGAAGAAGCCTGCTCCAGCAGGAGAGGAGGATCTCCGAATGAATCCCCTTGCCAGGTTCTCCGTGATGTAGGCAGACATGGCCCTTGTTTCAGCAGGAGACAGAGGATATATCCGTCCTCGAGGTGGTGTAGTTCCCGGGAGTAGGTCGATGGCACAGTCATAAGGACGATGTGGAGGCAGTACCTCTGACTCCTTTTTATCAAAGACGTCCGCAAAGGACCAGTAGGCCGAGGGCAGTCCCGGTAGGGACTCCGGAACCGGAGGTCGTCGGATGGGCTGTATAGTCTTCAGACAGTTCTCGTGGCAAGAGGAGCCCCATCGGGTGATTTCACCAGTACACCAGCTGACTGACGGTTCATGTGTCCGTAACCAGGGGAGTCCCAGCAGGATTTGATGAGACATGTGTGGGAGGACGTAGAGAGCGATGTTCTCGGCGTGCAGGGCACCGATACGTAGTTCCACCGGCTTGGTGATCCACGAGATGGTGTCAGAGAGGGGTCTCCCATCTACAGAGGCAATCACGAGGGGTTTGTCGAGTGGAGTAACAGGCACCTGGTACTTGTCCACCGTGGCCTGCTGGATGAAATTGCCTGCTGCCCCGGAATCGAGGTACGCCTCGGCCGTGAACCGCGTCTCTCCCGTTGTTACTTGAACAGTCCACGTAACCGGGTCTGAGAGAGTCCCAGCACCTAGGGTGGCCTCTCCTACCAACCCTAGGCTTTGGAGTTTCCCGGCCTCTCTGGACAGGAACCTGGCAGGTGTGTGCCCTCTCCACAGTAGAAGCAGAGGCCCTTGGCGAGCCGGTCTGCTCGCCGTTGTTCGGACTGCCGCAAACGGTCAATCTGCATGGGCTCGTGGACAGAGACACCAGACGACACTGACTGAAGTACGGCGGGCTTCTGCGGAGGAGAGGAATGCCGTATCGGACGTCTCTCACGGGACACCTCTTTGGATCGTTCCTGGAATCTGAGGTCCACGCGGGTGGCTAGTGCGATCAGGGCATCCAGGGTGGAAGGAACATCGCGGCCTGCCAGCTCGTCCTTAATACGACTGGAGAGTCCTTCCCAGAAGGCGGTGGTGAGGGCTTCATTGTTCCACCCCAATTCTGAGGCCAAAGTGCGGAAGCGGATGGCATACTGCCCCACCGTCATGGTCCCCTGACGTAGCCTGAGGAGTGATGAGGCGGATGCGGCGGCACGTCCGGGTTCGTCAAAGGTGGTTCTAAACGCCTGCAGGAAGTCCTGGATGTTAGTGGTCACAGGGTCCTCCTTCTCCCACAAGGGGTTCATCCAGGCCAGTGCCTCACCCTCTAGATGGGACATCACAAATGCCACCTTGGCTTGGTCAGAGGCAAACAGGTGCGGAAGCAGCTTGAAATGGAGGGAGCACTGGTTTAAGAATCCTCTGCAGGTCTTGGGATCTCCGGCATATCGGGGTGGAGAGGCCAAGCGGAGTTTAGAAGCTTCCGAGGTAGCCGCCACGGGAACCGTGGCCGTGGACTGTGCAGTAGTAACCTGAGATGCCAGGGACGTGGCAGTTGCTTGCAGCGTGTTCAGGCGGGTATCCACCGAGGATATGAAGGCCAGCATGCGGGACTGGGTCTCGCGCTGTCGTACGAGTTCTTGCTGCAAGGTGCCCAGCTGGGTCGCTAGTGCTTCGGCGGGATCCATGGCCTGTTCTTACTGTTAGGGCCAGGTGGACGGGCAGACCCAGGAGGTGGATCCACTGGGCTGAACACCTCACCGAAGGCAAGGTGCCCGGTAGCCGGAGCACTACGGGTAGCAGGACAGTCCGTTCAGAGGAGTGTAGTGTAGAAGTCCCTGGGACCACGGAGTCACTGTAGGTAGTCCGGGTGACAGAGCTCAGGTTCGGAGGCCGAGATGACATCAGGCAGAGTCCGGAACCGACGGAGCGAGAAGACGGGTCACCACAGGGATCGGAGATGGTATGAACTGACGGGATGGCAGACCGTCACCGTTCGGGGTTCGGGTATCGTCAGGACCGGTTGGCGAGGCAGGAGCGGCTCTAGGAGAGAGATAGGTAAGTATACCACAAGACACAAGGAGACCTGACTCCTAGCTTAGCAAAACACGAAGAACAGTCCCCGCCCACTTGAAAAGGATCTCCCTATATACCCTGTACCTGATTCTTCAATATCCTGTTGGAGGACACTGGCCCTTTAAGAGAGGGTCAATGACCGCGCGCGCGCCCTAATGCGCATGCGCGAGGCCCGGGTGCCAGAAGCCAGAGCAGGGAGCGGTGAACAGGAGGCAGGAGAGCCGGGCTGGAGCAGAGTTGCCGACGGGCGCCGGGAGCGGGGACCGGGCTGCCTGGGGACCGCAGGTGATGGGGCATGGAGGCTGTGGAGCGGGGGATGCCTGGCAGAGGAGCCGGGGAGCGAGGCAGGGGAGCTGGGGAGCGTGGCAGGGGAGCCGGGGAGCGTGGCAGGGGAGCCTGAGAGCGTGACAGGGGAGCCAGGGAGCGTGACAACTGGCAGAAAGCTGTGCTTTAAATAGGGAGGAGACAGCAGCACGTGGCAACCTGAGCTCTTAGGTGTTACTCACAAGTCTGCAGGAATTAACTCCTGCAGACCTGAAGACCAGAGAACCTGAACCAGGTGATACCTGGCCCTGGCTGAACAATCCAGAAGCCTCAGGTTGCTTGTCAGACTCTGTGGTGTGAACAGTGTCTGACAACGCCGTGCCAGCAGGTGTGTGCAGAGCCGAACATCGCATGACAGATTGTGAGCCACAATGCGGTCAGTGATGATGTCTGTACAGCGCTGTAGAATATGATGGTGCTATATAAGTGAGGAAAATACTATAACAAGGACAGTTCATCAGCTCTTTGCGAATCCTAAATTCTTTGTATTGTGCTGGCTCTGTATGTCTGTTATTCAGGCAATACAATGTTATTTGGGTGTAGGAACCAAACTGATCTGATATTGATGATATGTCATCAGTATAAAAAAAAACAGACAACCCTTGCAATACAAAAAAAGAATAATAACCTTAGTTTAAGTTGTCTACACTACATTCCATTTAGTGTGAAAGGCAAAATATTAATTTTATTAAAATGCATTGTGCTTGGCTTTCTTTCATTGTTAGGTTCATTACAGAATTGCATGGTATGGAATAGTATGTCATTCTTCCACGTGTATCTTTTTATGGCCTGTCATATCGATTTTAAAACTTTACACGTTCTCATATTATGCATAGTCTTATCACATCAGATAACAGGCACAATTACTGTATGACCAGAGGCCACCAGATGCCATATTTAGTACTAACGTGATGTAACTATAGCATATTAACCATAATTCAAAGCCATCTAAACCGTTTCTTCCAAAATCAAAGCCACAATACAAATATCTGATGGCACGACTCCAGTGATCAGCTATTATTATTATTATAAGAAGTAACCGCAATACACATATGAAAGGGAGTTATCTTCTTTACTAGGATTATGTATTACTTATTCTTTAAAAATTGATTCCATCATATTCTATAGATATATACAATGAGTACACAGCAGGGTATTGAACATGGTTTACAATCTGCTTTTTGCACATATTCATAAATCTTATTATGGAAAATTATGTGGGAGGTAAAGGGAGCACTCAGTGGAAAGCAAGGGAACGATGTCGAGAACCTACAAACCCATTTAGTGGGGGCTCTATGAGCAAAAAATGCCAAAAGGTAGGCCTTATGATAAAACAGCAAATAACCTATATTAACCCTTTCATATCCACTGACAATCGAGTGCCGCCACTCCAATACTCCACGATTGTCTCTATTGACTTGTCTGTAGCAGTGACATCAGTAATTGGATTCTGTGGACAGACATGCAGCTGAAACGACAGCCAAGTAATATTGGAGGGAGTTACTGTGTAATGAGTGAAATGGGTTATAATGGGCAAAAATAGGTCATCTTGTTATTTTATTATAATGTCCACTTTTTGCCAATATTTTTAGCTTGACAAAGTCAACCATATTCACACTAGGTAATTATGCTAACTAGAGATGAGTGAACCTAAGCGTCCGTTTTCGAACCGAACACCGAATTTAAAAATCACGGTTCAGGTTCGGGGTTTGGATGCTTTACGTGCGAAAAAAACTTGAGAGAGCACAGCTGTGCTCAGGTACACTCGGTGCTCAGCCCTGTGCGAGCCGCTTGCAGAGATTGAACGGCGTACACTGGGTGTAACAACAGCATGATCACATGTAGTGTACAGCAAAAAAAAGGTTGAAAAAGCAAGCATCCACACCGGCCGCCTACCATGATATCCACTGCCACTGCTGCAATTATCTACATTGGCAGCTTCTGCCACATCCATCCATCTATCCATCCCAACCGAGTCCATGATATCGGCTGCTGCTGTTTCTACAACCAGAGACTGTATTGTATCCATAAAAATGCTTGAAAAAGACCACGGTCAAAACGTTGCTGTGTTCAACCAATGGAATAAAGATGAACTGAATTGAACTTCACCCAGTGGGACATTGTCACTACTTATTTTTTATAATATGTTATATCAAGTGATCACTTGACTTGGACGTGCGTCCCTATGTCGCTGAATGTGTGGTGATCCCATAGGCGGCTTCATTTTTTGACCAGAGTACTGTGGATCTTTTTTGCTACATGTATTGTATCCATGGCACCGTTGATCCTCCAGGGTTTCCCTCTGTCGACTGTCTACCAGCATGTGTGCCTATTGCCACCTCTGGTGGCTTTAGTGAAGACTTGGCGGCAGATCCAGTATATTTCTCCAGGCCAGTGATTGGTAGCTTCAGTCCAGTAGTTCCACTATCCCCCTGCTCGCCCATTGAGCATCCCAAGCATAGTCTTCGACTTTTTGAAGTTGAGCTTTGATCAAATCTATATGAAATGTATTACTGTGCACTAATGAGTATGGTCATGTCATCCATATAGAGGGGACCACTTGGCCACTTGCTGCTCTGGAGCTGGAGTGATGAGCTCTTTGGTTCCTGATTTTGCTGTTTTGAGTCTGCCAATGTGGCACCCCTGACCCGGTCAGGCACCACTGAGTACTGCACCCATGCTGGTACAGTACTTCCAGGTAATCCTAAAGGCCAGAATGAGGTGTGTATGCACAGACACATAGCAACCAGGTCTCCCACACCTTTAGAGGGGACCCTTGGGTAGTCTCCAAAGAGGGCTAGTTTTCAAATCTCATCAACAGGTGTAGTGGAGGGGCTGGGGGCTAAAGTGCAGAGGCTGTAAGGAAAGAGAGGAGGGCCAGTCTGGTAGTGGAGCATGGTGGTAGCTAGGAGACGCAGACACGCGCGCTGCCACTAGTCAGACCCTGCGCAGTGTAGTTACAGTTAGTGGGGGAGAACGGTCATCGAGTGAGGGCGCTGAAAAGGTGCTCCTGGTGACTAGGCATGTACGGGATAAAGGTCCCAATAGCAGACTCCAGTTTAACTATCTGCTAAACCTGCCGATGAGGGGAACTACAAGTACCTATTATAAGATAGCAACCTTTCTCTTTTTGCAGAAATTTTTTTTTTAATTTAACTTTTAATGGATCCTCTAAAATTGTGGTCAGTACTCACAAATAAAAAGACAAACAACCAACACATAAAAGGTTTGGCCCCTCCTGTCTATTCAAAGGATATGTGCAAACCACATTTATAGGTGCCACTTACATTAAAGTCCACCGCTAATAAATAATCAGATTTGTCTCACCAAATTTCATAGGTGCCACTTTTTCGGTCATTGGGGTCCAAAAACTCTCAAAATGGAACCCCTTAAAGAACCAGGTGTACCCCCCTACGCGTTTCGTTCAGGAAAACTCTTCAGGGGAGTCATAAATGCGGCAAATCCTTTTCAGGTCTCATAAAACATGAACCTGTTATTTGCATCATATGCAATTAGCATAGACTCATTACAGAGTCAAAATGCGGCATATCCAATTCAGGTCCCACAAAATATGGACCTATCACCTAAATAACATGCACGTGGCAGGAGCGGCCGTGCTTCTCGAGTGGCACCTATGAAATTTGGTGAGACAAATCCGATTATTTATTAGCAGTGGAGTTTAATGTAAGTGGCACCTATCAATGTGGTGAGATAAGTCCTATTACTATAGCGGTGGAAGTCCAACTATAGTTTTGGTTTGCACATATCCTTTGAATAGACAGGAGGGGCCAAACCTTTTATGTGTTGGTTGTTTGTCTTTTTATTTGTGAGTACTGACCATAATTTTAGAGGATCCATTAAAAGTTAAATTTAAAAAAAAACCAATTCTGCAAAAAGAGAAAGGTTGCTATCTTATAATTTGATATTTGAAATTTACCCAGTGGCTATTATGTATTTGAACTACAAGTACCTCACCAACCTACAGAGTCCAAGCCTCAACAGCAACGCAGAGACCCATAAGGAGATAGAGCCTGAAGCCATCTCACCTGGTCCACGCTGCCGGCAAACGGGCCAAACACAGGGGAGAAAAGGCAGTTGCGACTCACTGGATAGACCCCTCGGTACTTCAAGTCAGGGGTTATCGGAAAACAGAAGTGCTAGGAAGGCAAGCTAAGTGTCACGCTCAGACTGGCTTGAAGAATACCTGGTTTCACCTGGTTTATTGAAGCATCGCCTGGGTCAGCTCACAGAAACATCTAGAAGTGAGTAAAAAGCAGTTGAAAGACTTTTGGACTGAGCCTGAGTTATTCCTGACCCGCTATCCTACCTACCCGAGCCCCTGGGGCCAGCCTCACTCACGGGAGGCCACACCATCCGACTGCAGACCCCATCAGCCCCAGACGCTCGTTAAACCTGCAGTGGCGGTCACCCATATCCCTGACCGCAAGCCATGAGTGGCATCACGATAATAAAAACTAACATACCTGTTGCCATATACAGAAGAAGACCCGGTGGCGTCCCAGAAGCTGGATCGGTATTCCTTGGGCGACACACCAATAGCTCTTGATAACCTTTTCTGACTTTAGAGAGGAGAGAGACAGGTTTAATCTTCCAGCTTTTTGCTGAAAATATCAAAGTATATCATGTTAAGATAAAAGTGGAACATTTCCCCAGTTTGATCCTTTCAAGGACCCAGCATGTGTAAGGCTGGTGTCACACATAACGACGACGACAACGACGTCGCTGCTACGTCACCATTTTCTGTGACGTTGCAGCGACGTCCCGTCGCTGTCGCTGTGTGTGACATCCAGCAACGACCTGGCCCCTGCTGTGAGGTCGCCGGTCGTTGCTGAATGTCCAGCTTCATTTTTTGGTCGTCACTCTCCCGCTGTGACACACACATCGCTGTGTGTGACAGCGAGAGAGCGACGAAATGAAGCGATCAGGAGCCGGCACTGGCAGCTGCGGTAAGCTGTAACCAGCGTAAACATCGGGTAACCAAGGGAAGACCTTTCCCTGGTTACCCGATGTTTACGCTGGTTACCAGCCTCCGCTCTTGCTGCCAGTGCCGGCTCCTGCACTGTGACATGTGGCTGCAGTATGCATCGGGTAATTAACCCGATGCATACTGTAGCAAGGAGAGCAAGGAGCCAGCGCTAAGCAGTGCGCGCGGCTCCCTGCTCTCTGCACTGTGACATGTAGCTGCAGCACACATCGGGTTAATTAACCCGATGTGTGCTGCAGGAGAGCAAGGAGCCAGCGCTAAGCGCGGCTCCCTGCTCTCTGAACTGTGACATGTAGCTGCAGCACACATCGGGTTAATTAACCCGATGTGTGCTGCAGGAGAGCAAGGAGCCAGCGCTAAGCGCGGCTCCCTGCTCTCTGAACATGTAGCACAGCGACCTTATGATCGCTGCTTCTGCTGTGTTTGACAGCTAAGCAGCGATCATAACAGCGACTTACAAGGTCGCTGTTACGTCACCGAAAATGGTGACGTAACAGCGACGTCGTTGTCGCTGTCGTTTAGTGTGACACCAGCTTTAGAGACACAATCAGATGCCTTTGTTTAATCATGCCTGACCATGCCATGGACAGATAATAATTATGAGGGCAAGGCTGTCTGTATGTGGCAGTGAGGAGTACCATAGACATCATCTGTGGTGGATAATCTCATGGTGGATAATCTGTGTGATGGCAGCCTTGATTGAGCTGCATTTCACATGAGTTGAGCATGTGCAGAGTTGGTTCCTCTGTGAATTGAACATTTTCTGCTGCCTTGTACAATACACAATATTAGGGAGAGATTTTAATATTAAAGCAGTAAGACCACCAGCGATCCGACACATCTCACCAATCCATTGTACTGTAGATTTCCATGCAGTGTGCTGAACTGTCTGATATTCTTTTGGATATTACTTTGATATATACCACCCACCTAAACATTATTACCCTTCATGGCAAGTGTATTCTCATAATGTTTATTCAGCAGAGAATGAACCTGGCCACCATATCAAAATTATTCATAAATGGCTTAAAGGACATAAAATAATCTAGGTGTTTCTTCAATTTCCAAGTATAAATATATGTGCATACATACACTTAGAAGAAGACTCCCTATAGACATGCATGTTTTTGAATTTGCTCTACAGTAACCGCTGGACTTGAACTATAGTCAGTATCTCATATTGTTGCATGAGAGTTTGAGCACACACCCCAGTGACCTTCAAATTATCTACTATTACAACTCTTTGCTTACACTGGAAACTCATCACATACCTATGGACTACGGTCAAGGCCATTTCTGCAATGGTCTAGGTTGATTTTTTTTTTTCTTTTAATTTTTACAGATACCTGTGAGAGCTCCAAAAGCAAGCCACCTATTGGTGGAGAGGTTAATTAGTACCTTTTTTTCATGGCTACTAGAGTTCAATAGTCAACAGCCCCCATTAGTTTTTGGTATATATAGGCGGCGTTCACCATGCTGGAGCTGCAGTGCTCTTGGCTTTTAGCTACAAGTGTGCTCCACATTCCTGCCCCATCAAGGCTATACCCGAAAAGATGCTGACCATCTCACTGATATGGGGATTAGTGGTGGCTTTGTGCTGTTTCTTCTGGCTTATCGTTGGCATTAGAAGACGGTAAGAAACAAAAATGATTTATTTTTTTATTATTATTCTTATTATATAAATTTATAACATTATATCAATATTTATTTATTATATCATTATAATTATCATTATTATTATTATTTGTATAGTTTTATTATTTATTTATTTTACTTTATCTACAGTAGTGATGGCTTGCTTTTTACTAGATGCATAGATAGGAAATGCTAATACTTCCATTTCTGTGTTTTATGATGCATTAAATTAATTTATTTTTGTTATTTATAATAACTAAATAATAAATAAAACTAAAAAAAGAAAAAAAAAAGGTAAGTAACGTGCCAATAGCAGTGTGTCCACCTTTATCAAATATTTGACTTCGGCTTTTTAGTTGACTCTGTAATGGTCAGTACAACATGTATTTGGCAAAAGAAAAAGCAAGTTAAGTAAATAATGGCTATGTACAGTATAAACATTCAATGTGATTATATAGGTCACTGAGCTAATATATACATGTGCATATATCTTTCTATCATTGTAGGCAACCAGGAGAGCCACCTCTGGAAAATGGCTTGATTCCATACCTCGGATGTGCCCTGCAGTTTGGTGCCAACCCTCTAGAGTTTCTCAGATCAAGGCAGAAAAAATACGGAGATGTCTTCACCTGCAAAATTGCTGGAACATTTGTCCATTTTGTGACTGACCCATTTTCCTTTAACGCTGTAATGCGTCATGGTCGACACTTCGATTGGCAGAAATTCCACTATGCAACATCTGCCAAGGTAAAGTACGAGATAATGACTTATTTTACAATACTCTATTAGCAGATAACCATTTCAATGTTATCTTAAGAAACCACGTAGTTATATTGTAACATTTCACAGATCGTAAATACCCGCCTATCATTCACTTGTGAAAATGACAATTATTTATTGGAAATAAATAAATATTTGATAATTTAATAAATATACTTCAGCCATAAGAACCCTGTCACTGCAAATCTAGATAATATTCTCTGCATTTGGAAATATTTCAGTATTTCATTATATTTGTAAGGTAATCTTCTGGGAATTATGGACATAGTTTTGCAGTGGGCATTGTCGATACCATCATTAGGGTATATAGTCTCAGCTGATTGTTCTTTAAAGCACCATTCCAGCATTTTTGTTTTTTTTCAATGCTGGAGTTGCGCTTTAAATGTAAGTCCCCTGTCCCCGTTCTAAAGCCCACTTTACACGTTGCAATTAGTTGTACAATCGCATTTGCGATGTGACACGCCCAGGTTGCATACGGGATCTATGAGATTTCACGTTGGTCGTTCATTTGCTGTCACACGAGCGTTAGTAGTCTATGTTAAATTGGTCAATTTTGTGTGCGCTCCTTTAGATCATGTGTTCTGTGACGTATGCATTGAGCACCTTTTTTTTTTTTTATTTATTGACTTGCCAAGCGTGTGTAATGTGTAGGGATGCGTTTTTACTATGTCATCTGCCATTCAGCTCTGCTACATGGCCGCTGACAGCAGACACAGACAGCCATGTAGCAGAGCTGAATGGCAGATGACAGCAGACACAGACAGCCATGTAGCAGAGCTGAATGGCAGATGACAGCAGACACAGACAGCCATGTAGCAGAGCTGAATGGCAGATGACAGCAGACACAGACAGAGCCGCACTGTCAGAATGAACTCGGGTGAACTTAACCCGACTTCATTGTCATGCTGCGGCTCTGTCTGTGTCGCGCCCTGATTAGCGGTCACCAGTGAAGACTCACCGGTGACCGCTAATCTCCTGAGTAACTGAAGTTAGCAGCCCTCTCTCATATACTCACCGATCCCCGATCCCCGGCGCTGCACGGCGTTCACACTGCTCCGGCGGCTTTTACTGTTTTGAAAAAGCCGGCCGCCCATTAAACAATTTCGTATTCCCTGCTTTCCCCGCCCACCAGCGCCTATGATTGGTTACAGTGAGACACGCCCCCACTCTGAGTGACAGGTGTCACACTGCACCCAATCACAGCAGCCGGTGGGCGTGTCTATACTGTGTAGTGAAATAAATAATTAAATAATTTAAAAAAACGGCGTGCGGTTCCCCCCATTTTTAAAACCAGCCAGATAAAGCCATACGGCTGAAGGCTGGTATTCTCAGGATGGGGAGCTCCACGTTATGGGGAGCCCCCCACCCTAACAATATCAGCCAACAGCCGCCCAGAATTGCCGCATACATTAGATGCGACAGTTCTGGGACTGTACCCGGCTCTTCCCGATTTACCCTGGTGCGTTGGCAAATCGGGGTAATAAGGAGTTATTGGCAGCCCATAGCTGCCAATAAGTCCTA
This sequence comes from Anomaloglossus baeobatrachus, assembly GCF_048569485.1. NCBI lineage: Eukaryota > Metazoa > Chordata > Amphibia > Anura > Aromobatidae > Anomaloglossus > Anomaloglossus baeobatrachus. Next base: position 131,772,921 of record NC_134358.1, read on the forward strand.
GATTAATCATGTCAGGCGTCTATGAGACACCTTCCATGATTAATCTGTAAGTTACAGTAAATAAACACACACACCAGAAAAAAATCCTTTATTAGAAATAAAAACACACACATATACCCTGGTTCACCACTTTAATCAGCCCCAAAAAGCCCTCCTTGTCCGGCGTAATCCAGGATGATCCAGCGTCGCATCCAGCGCTGCTGCATGGAGGTGACCGGAGCTGCAGCACACACAGCCGCTCCGGTCACCTCCACACAGCAAATGAACACAGCCGCGCGATCAGCTGCTGTCACTAAGGTTACCCGCGGCCACCGCTGCATCCACCGGTGGCCGCGGGTAACCTCAGTGACAGCAGCTGATCGCACGGCTGTCTTCATTACCTGCGTGGAGGTGACCGGAGCGGCTGTGTCTGCTGCGGCTCCGGTCACCTCCATGCAGCAGCGCTGGATGCGACGCTGGACCATCCTGGAGTACGCCGGACAAGGAGGGCTTTTTGGGGCTGATTAAAGTGGTGAACCAGGGTATATGTGTGTGTTTTTATTTCTAATAAAGGATTTTTTCTGGTGTGTGTGTTTATTTACTGTAACTTACAGATTAATCATGGAGGGTGTCTCATAGACGCCTGACATGATTAATCTAGGACTTATTGGCAGCTATGGGCTGCCAATAACTCCTTATTACCCCGATTTGCCAACGCACCAGGGCAAATCGGGAAGAGCCGGGTACAGTCCCAGAACTGTCGCATCTAATGTATGCGGCAATTCTGGGCGGCTGTTGGCTGATATTGTTAGGGTGGGGGGCTCCCCATAACGTGGAGCTCCCCATCCTGAGAATACCAGCCTTCAGCCGTATGGCTTTATCTGGCTGGTTTTAAAAATGGGGGGAACCGCACGCCGTTTTTTTTAATTATTTAATTATTTATTTCACTACACAGTATAGACACGCCCACCGGCTGCTGTGATTGGGTGCAGTGTGACACCTGTCACTCAGAGTGGGGGCGTGTCTCACTGTAACCAATCATAGGCGCCGGTGGGCGGGGAAAGCAGGGAATAGGAGATTGTTTAATGGGCGGCCGGCTTTTTCAAAACAGTAAAAGCCGCCGGAGCAGTGTGAATGCCGTGCAGCGCCAGGGATCGGGGATCGGTGAGTATATGAGAGAGGGGGATAGACTGACATGGACAGAGAGTGAGGGACAGAGATAGTGACCGACTGACAGAGATTAGTGCATGACAGACATTGTGAGGCGCTTCAGAACGCAGCTTTTCAGCTGCGCTCTGAAGCAGACCTTTTTTACGCTGCGGTGCAGAGCGCACACCTGCGCACATAGCATCAGACAACAAAATCGTATGAGGGATGCCACACGTTACAATTCACTAGGTTCTTGCAACAAAACGCTCAATTCTAGAGAATGATACGATGTGTTTGCGATCAACGGTTTTGCGTTCAATCCTGATCGCATGTAGCTGTCACACGCAGATACGTCACAAACGATGCCGGATGTGCGTCACTTACAACTTGACCCCAACGACGGATTGTGAGATATATTGAAGCGTATGTAGCGGGCTTTACACTCACCCTCCAGTGGCTTCTTGTTTTATTCAGCATCTCTCCGATCCTGTAGCACTATCTTGTGCCTATAATTTCTGACTGCCCTTAAGTGAGAAGTTACTTCAGAAACTCTTAATGCAAGTCTATGAGAGCCAGAATGAGGCTCTCAGACTTTTATTGAGTTGTGAGCTCCGACGTGCTCCATGATAACACTGGAGCTGCCGGTAGGTCATAAATCGCAGGAGACAGACCGGAGCAATGCTGAAAACAGATGAAGAAGCCAGAGTGGGTGACTATAAGATAGGGGGCAAGGGACTTAGATTTAAAACACCACTGTAGCAGAGAAATAAAAAATGCTGGAGTAGTGCTTTAAACATATATACATGATGCAGTATTGCTTTTTAGTATTTTTCCTTTTTATTTAATGTTGTCCTTATTGTATATTAATTAGAACAGCTTCTGAGTAGTTTTGCTTTGTCTCTCTAGTCACTTTAATTGTATATTAATTAGAATAAACTGTGTTCTTTGCCAGGCTTTTGGTCACAGCAGCATGAATCCCGTTCATGGTAGAACCACCGAAAATATACACGAGACCTTTAATAAGACAATGCAGGGAGACGCGCTGGATGCCATTATAAGTGCTATGATGGAGAATCTTCAACACACGATGATGCAATCTATTGCATCCAAAGCAAATGAATGGAAAAACGACGGTCTCTACGCCTTCTGCTACCGAGTGATGTTTGAGTCCAGTTACTTGACTCTTTTTGGCAAAGAGTTAAATGCTAAGAATGACCAAAGTTTAGCTAGACAGGAAGCACAGAGAGCACTCATACTCAACGCCATTGAAAACTTCAAAGAATTTGACAAGATCTTCCCTGCCCTAGTAGCCGGTCTCCCCATTCATGTCTTCAAATCAGCTCATAATGCCAGGGAGAAACTAGCAAATGGTTTGCTCCATGAAAAACTTAGGGAAAGAATCAACCTTTCAGACATTGTCACCCTTAGGATGTATTTGAATGACACAGTTTCCACTCTAAATGATGCAGATAAGGCAAAGACCCACTTGGCACTCCTCTGGGCATCTCTAGCCAACACCCTTCCGGCAGCTTTCTGGTGTGTCTTTTACCTCCTCAGGTAAGACTGATCACTGCATCCCCTCTATAATCACTGCTTCCCCCCCTATAATCACTGCACCTCCCTATAATCACTGCTTCCCCCTATAATCACTGCTTCCCCTATAATCTCTGTTGCCATCCGACATTCACTACATCCCTCCTATATCACTGATTCCCCTCTATAATCACTGCTTTCCCCCCTATAATCACTGCACCTCCCTATAATCACTGCTTCCCCATATAATCACTGCTTCCATCCTACAATCACTGCATCCCCCTATATCACTGCTTACCCTCTATAATCACTGCATCCCCCAATAGCACTGCATCCCCCTATAATCACTGCTTTCCCCCTATAATCACTGCACCTCCCTATAATCACTGCTTCCCCACATAATCTCTGCTTCCATCCTACAATCACTGCATCCCCCCTATATCACTGCTTCCCCTCTATAATCACTGCATCACCCTATAATCACTGCATCCCCCTATAATCACTGATTACCCCCTATAATCACTGCATCCCCCTATAATCACTGATTCCCCTCTATAATTACTGCATCCCCCCATAATCACTGCATCCCTCTATAATCACTGCTTCCCCCCCCATAATCACTGCATCCCCCTATAATCACTGCTTCCCCTCTATAATCACTTCATCCCCCTCTATAATCACTGCATCACTCTATAGTCACCGCTTCCCCTCTATAATCACTGCATCCCCCCTTTAATCACTGCCTCCCCATAGCTTGCCTAGTACCATCCAAGTGTTATATAATTTCAATAGAAAAATAACATTTTATTATGAATTAACAGATGTCCAAAAGCAATGAAGGCAGCCACTGAGGAAATCAGCCAGGTTTTGGAAAAAGCTTCTCAGAAAGTGACCTTTGATGACAAGCACATTTGTCTGAATCGCCATCAGCTGGATGATATGCCTGTTTTAGGTAAGTTTTACATTGGTGATAGGTTATCTATTCTTTGCCAAGCCTGGTACTCAAACAATCACTAAATTACGGTATATTTTTTCTTGTCATTTGTTATATAGACAGCATAATCAAGGAATCAATGAGGCTATCCAGCGCATCTCTCAATGTCAGAGTGGCCAAGGAGAATTTTGCGCTACAACTGGAAGAAAAAGGGACATATTCCATCCGTAAAGATGATATTGTAGCCTTCTACCCCCAGATTGTTCACCTAGACCCTGAAGTTTATGAGGACCCTTTTGTGAGTATTACACTGTGTATTTCCAAACCATTATGTGGGTACAATAACATATAACCTTCCATTTATTACTGGATAGCTACAGAAAGGGTGGCCATATTGGCCATTACAGGAAGAAGTTAAGGTCCCATACACATTATATAAAACTCAGCCAAATTATTCGCATCTGTCTAATGTGTATGGGACCTACAACCCTCCCTATACAGATAATTAGAGACGACCGGATCCGTAGCAGTCCGGTTCGGAGTGTTCATTCGGAATTTTGACAAAGTTTGGTTTGGGACCCGGACTTGGCTTGAACCCCAATGAAAGTCACTGTTTGGGTAGTTCTGGTCTCCGCCCACATGCAGCCAGCCACAAACATATCAATTCCGGGGGAGGATGGCCAAGGTTTTTCCATTTTTTTGGGGGAACTATACACTACATCCGATCACTAATGTTGTTGTTACCCCCCAGTGTGAGACATTCAAACACTGCAAGTGGCTCGCACTGGGCTGAGTACCCAGTGTACCTGAGCACAGGCATGTTCGCGTAAGTGGTTTGCATACGTAAAGCACCTGAACTCCGAATCCAAACTCTGGTTTTTTTTTTTGTAAAATCTGTGCTTGGTATGAACACTGAACCTCGTGTTCACTCATTTCTACAGATTTTTTTAACCCAATGCTTTCGTTATGCAGGCAGATAAGCTGCTGCCAGATGAGTCTGGCATCGGTGTATTGTGCTCTTTTTGTTGGAAACCCATAAACACTCGGCTGAGCCAAATATTTCTGTGTATGGGCGAATCGGGAGACATAGCTGGATGAATGAGCGTTGTTGTTTATGAATATTAGATCTGTCCTTATGTTCCTATATCTTCACTTTTCAGACATTCAAATATGATCGGTACCTGGACGAGCACGGCAAAGAAAAGACAGATTTTTACCTTAAGGGAAAGAAATTGAAATATTACTATTTGCCCTTCGGATCCGGGAAAACCAAGTGTCCTGGCCGTCAGTTTGCAGTGCATGAGATCAAACAATTGGTGACCCTGCTGATTTCTTACTTCGAGATGGACCTTGTAGATAGAAATGTAAAGTGCCCACCCCTGGATCAGTCTCGCGCAGGCCTTGGCATCTTACAGCCGACTCATGATGTTGATTTCAAATACAAGTTAAAAGCCCATTAAATAAATCGGCCTAATTAGTACTCACTATTATTTGACGTAATGTAAAATTGTATATTCATCATAAAATACAGGTTGAGTTAAAGTGGAGTATAAGAAGCAGTCACTAAAGGGCTGGATAACCATCTCATAACCATCATGGAGTCATGAGAGCATTGAATACTTCCATGGGGTCCATCATTTTTATTTAGTGCTGCAGACTACGCCATACTTGCCGTAAAATTTTAATACCTGATGGAATGGAGAAGGCAGTAATATGAACAGAGCCTTATGGAGTTGTATATTTTGTAGTTATCTTTTTAAATTGTGTACTGTGAGACATGATTCAGTGTTCTATCTATAAGTATTTATAGTGTTTTAACTATAAATCCCATTGTATATAATATTTGTTGATTACATATATCAGAAATAATGGTCTACAAGGAGTTCAATGAATAAAGGAATTAATCTGTGGCGTTATACTCTGTATTCTGCATTTCAATGTCTATTACACAACCGAGGTCTGTATAATAAAGTGCTGACATTTGCATAGAAAATATTCCTGTTATATACAAAATTTGGACTTATTTCTGTTCTGTAATTACTTGTAAATAAACTAATTTTTGTTTTTAATACATTAATTTCTTTATTGGAATCATTGTAGGATAGTTTTGCTCTGGAACAGATTATTTGACAACAGTTCATAAAGGAAAAGCATAGTGCAGCATAGCAGTAGCATCCAGGTTCCTTAAAGGGGATGTCCACTACTAAGACAACCCCTTCTGATTCCACATATTGCCCCCAGGTAAAATAATAAAGCATACCTCCAATACTGGCGTCCTTCCAATGGTGCCGTGGCTGCAGTGCTGGGGCTCTCATGGGATTGTGACGTCACATGAGCCTCATGTCCTATGAGTGCATTTGGAGACAGGAGCAATCAACAGGAAGTGAGTGCAGCCGCAGCCCTCACTTCCTGTTGATTAACTTGTTTTTTTGAAAGGCGGGGAAACAGAAGCCAGCACTGATTAGACAGCTCCTTTAAGGTATAAATGGTACAACGGCTTTTCCATTACAAATGGCACATTGTAGATGAAAGTCTCTGTATTTGGGATTTTGTGTTGGAGTTCAGGAGCTTTACAGGGTGTACCCATATTCATATGCTCTCACCTCTCCACAAGATGTGTCCTCACTTGTTGACTGCTGAGGTTCCCACCACTGGGATAACGACTCATCCTGAGAGTCTCTGAAATGTTCCATTAGAATATACTGATGGTGCCTATGTACTGACACAGCTCCATTCAAATAGGGCATTTCAGAACCCCAATCTCAAGATCAATGGGGGTCCTAACAGTGTGACATCTAGCAAAACGCAACTTGTGAAGATAGAAATACCTTTTAAAGGGGTTTTCTGGTTTGCAATATTGACTGCTTATGATTAGAAAGGACCATCAATATTAGACCAGCGACCCTCTAATTTTTAGCATGTCCATCAATAAGCTCTTTAAAGGGGCGGTGGTTCTTATGAGAGCAATATGCCAATTCAATGTCTACAAAGTGCACTCTGCTTGCACCTTGTCTACGGTAAAGGGTGCTTTACACGCTGCGACATCGCTAGTGATCTCGTTAGTGATGTGACGCCAGATAGCAGATAAGATTTGCCAAGCTTGCTCATGTGACCGCCACTTAAAACATGACCTATGAGCGATCTCGGCAAATCGTATGTGCGATCTGGTGTGTTACATCGCTAACGAGATCGCTAGTGATGTTGCAGCGTGTATAGCACCCTTAAAGCCCCAATGTGAATATTGAAGACACTGCAGAATTCACACCACGGCTGTGGACCACAAAATAACTGATCAGAGGGGGTGCCCAAAGTCGAACTCTGACCAATCTAACATTGATGACCAAACCTAATGCTGATCCACTAATATTCTGATCCCAGAAAACCCCTATAAATTACATTTGAAATCTGAATACAGTTACATTTTATGCAAATATTACTGCTCATAGGGACCTGCTGCATTCTCTCTTCTACAACCTATAGACTAAATAAAGAGTATCAGTCACAGCCTTTCCACCCTTCTCCATAGATCCAACTTACAATGTTTTTCACAAACACTGCCCGTTTATTTCATTAGACCCCATTGTAATGTATATATTATGCGCAAATTACCAAGTAAACAAAAAACTGTATATTTCCATGCATCCAGTGTCAAAAAGAGGTGCACCAAATGTCCATACTGATAAATGAAGAAGGAAACAACATTGGATTTATTTCATTCTACGTTCGAGAGCATGTGACAGTCTCTATATAGGATTTTTAAATAATATTAGTTGTGCCACAGAGTTCCCAAATAACGTTATACAGTATTATAATAGCAGTAAAATTATAACATAATATAGTCTCTAAAATATTGTGACATGTAATAATAACCATATCTACATTCATACAGTATATAGTAGAACCTGCCATATCTACATCCAAAAAGAGATGAGCAAACCTGAACTGTAAAATTTGGGGTTCGTACCAGACACTAGGTGTCCGGGGCTTGTACTTGAATGCAGACTTTTAAAAAAAAGTTTGCATCCGAGTTTGGGTACTGTTCGTATGTTAATAAAGTTTGTTGAAAGTCTACAACACAGCCAATCAACAAGCATGATTGCATTTGGAACATGACTGTACGCTGCTGAACAATAAAGATTTAAAAAAAAAAATGACATGGGTTCCCACCTATTTCTGATAACCGGGTCATATAAAACAGACATTTTACTTTATTGCTGCAAAGAGAGAGAACAGTACAAATACTGATTAATTTGGGATGGTAGAGGGGGAACCACAGCATTATATAATGAATTTTGTGTGGGAAAGAGGAAAATACAGGGACTTATAATGAATTGGGGTGGGAAAGAAGACAATACAGGGACTTATAATGAATGGTTTTTGGGGTGGGAAAGAAAGCAATACAGGAGCTTATAAAGATTGTAGGGGGAGAGGTACACACAGTACAGAAACTAACAATGAATTGGGGGAGAGAGAGTAAACAGGTCAGGAATTCTTAACTGGCCAATGGAAGAGACAACATAGGGTGGGGATTTGTAATAAATCTCAGGGATAGTCACTGTGGCTAAGTAATTTATATTTAATGGGCAGCTGAAAAGTGGCTAATTATAGTTAATGGTGGTATACTGCTGCCTTATCAATTTCAATTTTGTGTAGTGCATGCTTAATTATATATTAAAAGGAATCTGTCAGCAGGTTTTTGCTATGTAATCTGAGGACAGCATGATGTAGAGATTAAAACACTGAATTCAGAGATGTGTCACTTATTATACTGTGTGCTGTTGTTTACATATATAGAACGATTTTTATCACCAGTTAATTATTATTGCTTGGCCTACTGGGCTTGTAAGCAGTTGGCCGACCATGAGCCCTCCTCTGATAAGCAGTCCACTGTCAATAGACAATGTACAAGAAAGCGGTGGTGTGGATGTGGTTGGCTTTGTTAGCTCTGCTACATGCTACATCTAAGAAATCTGATTGTGTCACAATTGCTGCACCCAGTAGTGACACATCATTGGAATTAGGGTATCTTCCTACATTATGCTGCTCTCAGATGAGATAGAAAAACCTGGTGACAAATTCCCTTTAATGGTGTGGTACATATTTTATTTAGGGATGTATTCAGGATGCCAATGTACATGTACAATATATCTAACCTTGTTATTTTCAAGGCTGCGATGATCAGTGCAGCAAATTAAGTTGTATCTGTCCCTTAGTATATAGTGTACTCGCTTGTGTTATATGTCACACTGTCCCTTTTTATATAGTATCCTATCTTATTATGTATAGTGCCATTCCCTTATTGCAGAGTTTCCTCTCTTATTATATATTGCAACGTTGCTTATTACAGTGTCTTCTTTCTTTATGTATAACACCATCCCTCATTACATAACGCACTCCCTTTTATGTTTAGCCCAGTCCCTTATTACATAGCTTCCTCCCTTTGTTTGTATAGCCCAGTGATGGCGAACCTATGGCACGCGTGCCAAACAGGGCACGCAGAGCCCTTTGTGCTGGCACGCGCGCTGTCGCCACACTGAGACACTTTGTACTGTTGGTGTGATTGCGCCGACAGTACAAAGTGTTTTTTAGCAGAGGAGACATTTCTCCTCCCTCTCACTCCTCCTCTCCTGGGCTGCAGGCCTGTTGCCTAGGAGACGGAGGAGCATCAGAAAGCAGCGCCGGCGTCTTGTGGCCGCGCGGGAACCTGTGCTGCAAGGTGAGGGGTTTTTTATTTTATTTTTAGGCTGTGTGCGGCCAAGGTGTGGTGGGACAGAGTCAGCACGGAGCAAACATGGAGCACGGGGGACAGAGCCAGCACGGGGCAAACATGGGAGCACGGGGGACAGAGCCAGCACGGGGCAAACAATGGAGCACGGGGGACAGAGCCAGCACAAGGGCAAACATGGAGCACGGGGGACAGAGCCAGCACGGGGCAAACAATGGAGCACGGGGGACAGAGCCAGCACAAGGGCAAACATGGAGCACGGGGGACAGAGCCAGCACGGGGCAAACATGGGAGCACGGGGACAGAGCCAGCACGGGGCAAACATGGAGCACGGGGGACAGAACCAGCATGGGGCAAACATGAAGCACGGGGGACAGAGCCAGCATGGGGCAAACATGGGAGCATGGGGACAGAGCCAGCACGGGGCAAACATGGAGCACGGGGACAGAGCCAGCACGGGGCAAACATGGAGCACGGGGACAGAGCCAGCACGGGGCAAACATGGAGCACAGGGGACAGAGCCAGCACGGGGCAAACATGGGAGCACGGGGGACAGAGCCAGCACGGGGCAAACATTGGAGCACGGGGGACAGAGCCAGCACGGGGCAAACATTGCAGCACGGGGGACAGAGCCAGAACGGGGGCAAACATGGAGAGCACGGGGGCAAACATGGAGAGCACGGGGGCAAACATGGAGAGCACGGGGCATTCAGAGCACGGGGCATACAGAGCACGAGGGCAAGCATAGAGAGCACAAGGCAAACAGAGCTCGGGGCAAACATGGAGAGCACAGGGGCAAACATGGAGAGCACGGGGCATACAGAGCACGGGGCATACAGAGCACGGGGCATACAGAGCACGAGAGCAAACATAGAGAGCATGAGGCAAACAGAGCACGGGGCAAACATGGCTGCAAGGATGGGGAAATGTGCAAAGATGGGTAGAAACGTGCAAAGAGGGAGAGAAACATGCAAAGATGGGGAAACATGGCTGCAAGGATGGGTGAAACACGCAAGGATGGGGGGAACATGGCTGCAAGGATGGGGGAAAACATGGCTGCAAGGATGGGGGGAAACATGCCAGGATGGGGTACATTTACTAGGATGGGGGATACATTTACCAGGATGGGGGGGAAACATGCCAGGATGGGGTACATTTACCAGGATGGGGGGGAAACATGCCAGGATGAGGAAAAATGCCAGGATGGGGAACATTTAGCAGGAAGGGTGACATTTACCAGGATGGGGTACATTTACCAGGAAAGGGGACATTTACCAGGATAAGGGAACATGCCTGGATGAGGTACATTTAACAGGATGGGGTCATTTAACAGCATGGGGAACATGCCAGGATGGGGTACATTTACCAGGATGGGGGATACATTTACCAGGATGGGGGAAACATGCCAGGATGGGGTACATGAACATGCCAGGATGAGGAAAAATGCCAGGATGGGGAACATTTAGCAGGAAGGGTGATATTTATCAGGATGGGGTAGATTTACCAGGAAAGGGGACATTTACCAGGATAAGGGAACATGCCTGGATGAGGTACATTTACCAGGATGGGGTACATTTACCAGGAATGGGGACATTTACCAGGAATGGGGACATTTACCAGGATAAGGGAACATGCCTGGATGAGGTACATTTACCAGGATGGGGTACATTTACCAGGATGGGATACATTTACCAGGAATGGGGACATTTACCAGGATAAGGGAACATGCCTGGATGAGGTACATTTACCAGGATGGGGTATATTTAAAAGGATGGGGTACATTTACCAGGATGGGGTACATTTACCAGGAATGGGGAACATTTACCAGGATGGGGAACATTTACCAGGAATGGGGAACATTTACCAGGATGGGGTACATTTACCAGGAATGGGGCACATTTACCAGGATGGGGCCATGATGGGGACAAATATACCAGAATGTAGGAAATATATATCAGGATGGGGGGCATGTTTACCAAAAAGTGGCCAGGAAGGGGGACATAACTACACAATGAAGGGGAGGGGAACAACTCGTACGTCTCTATGGGATTTCAGGATGTTCAGACTTTGAAATGTAGATGTGGATTACAGGGTGACATCTGATTGCATTCCAGGCTAAAATCTCTGTCTAATATGCTGCAATTTTTTCCAGAAACATCAATCCAACTGCTGTGTCTGTAAAGGGCAGGGGCTCAGCTTCAATCTGTGGTAAGCATGCATGAGCGTGATGCCCTCTGCTGAAGAGAAGAGAAGACGGCAAAGGTAAGGTTGCAATCAATTATTTACATAATAGGATTGGTTGGCACTTCGGGAAAAAAAATGGGTTTAGGGCTACAGTTTGGGCACTCGGCCTGTGAAAGGTTCGCCATGACTGGTATAGCCCATTCCCATTATTACACAGTATTCTTCCTAATTAAATATCACACAATCCATTATTACATAGCTTTCTCTGTTTTTTTTATATATATATATATATATATATATATATATATATATGTATATATATACATATACACTTTTTTATATATATATATATATATATATATATATATATATATATATATATATATATATATATATACACAGTATATATTGTAATATCATCACATTATTTCATAGCATCATTCCTAATTATTAGTGATGGGTGAATACTAAAACATTCGGGTTTAGATTATTCATCTTGAATATTTCGTACTATTCGTGTATTTGTCATGAATAATTATTCTAATGCAAGTCGAATGGAAACTCAAATATTTTCTCAGCGGAACCTCCCAGGATGTCTGCAGGGACAGTAAACTGCTGAAATGGATGGAAAAGTGCTGTAATTGAATGTGAAAAGTAGACAGCTGTAGGCTGCAGCTCCCAGCTGTGTGCTTTATCTTGGCTGATTATCAAAAATAGAGACTCCCCCATGACATTTTTTTAAAAAGCATTTATATAAATAATTAAAAAAAACTAACGTGGACTCATGCCCATTTTTGATAACCAGTGCAGATAAAGCAGATAGCTGGGAACTGGTATTAACTCTGTTAAACCTGCTGCTGGACTGTCAGATTGCGGGACACGGCTCCACAGCAGTACAAAAATCCAGCAATGGGTTCAATTTAGTTCTTTGAGCACAGAGGGCCAAGTGTGAACTCCAGTGACCTGACTGCCAGATTGCCAGATTAAAGTGCCTCCGTGTCCTGCAATCTGGCAGTGGGTTCACCAGTGGTCACACTGGGCTGTGAGAAGTGGTGACGTCAGTCAGGCCACTGGAGTTCACACCTGGGTGCCCCACTGCCCTCAGTGTATCCCAGGAACTGCAGTGATCGGTCACGTTTTCCATCACTGCAGCATCTTCATGTAGTTGTGTCGGGATCATAGTGGGATATCGTGTGGATTACTTCGGAACTGCGGGTGAGTTTAGAGGGTCAATAAATTGGTAAAAGATGGGGTATTTTTTATTATTTAAAATAAAGGATTTTTCTGTGTTTGTGTTTTTATTGTTATTTAAAGAGTTGGTAATGGGGGGTCTCATAGACACAGCTCCATTACCAACCCAGGGTTTGATGGCAACATTTTTTTTTCTACAAAGCACAGCTGACATCAACCTCATATAATACCCTGATTGTCACCTCACCAGGGCAATCGGGATGAGTCCGGTAAAGCACCACAATTGGTGCATCTAATGGCTGCTCCAATTGTGGGGCCACTGCAGGCTGCTATTCTTAGGCTGGGTAGGGCCCAATAGCCATGGACCTTCCTAGCCTGAGAATTCCAGTCTCCAGCTGTCTGCTTTATCTGCACTGGTTATCCCAATTTTATTTTTCACTGCGCCTACCAATCACAGTAATGCCAGTAGCAAAGAGGGCTATGGTATTACTGTGATTGGCAGGCAATCCCAGCATGTTTATTGGATGAAAATCAGGCGTCAAATATGTGGGGAGGGGACATGAAACACACGAGGTGAATACTAAAATACTCAACGTATAATGAATATCCCGAATACCTTAATATTCGTGCGAGTAATGTATAGTGCTGAGTATATTTGCTCATCACTACTAATTATGCAATTTGCAGTTTCTTATTACGTACAGTGGCAACCCAAAGTTTTGCATTTTTTAAAGTGTGATTACTTCTGTCTGGTTGTTGTGTACCTGGTGATTTTAGTAAACCACGAGCAAATAGTTTTCAGCTCTAAAGGCCCCGTTACACTAAGCAACTTACCAGCGATCCCAACAACGATAGGGATCGCTGGTAAGTTGCTAGGAGGTTGCTGGTGAGATGTCACACTGCGACGCTCCAGCGATCCCACCAGCAACCTGCCCTGGCAGGGATCGCTGGAGCGTGGCTACACGAGTTGCTGGTGAGCTCACCAGCAACCAGTGTCCAGCCCCCAGCGCCGCGTGGAAGATGCTGCGCTTGGTAACTAAGGTAAATATCGGGAAACCAACCCGATATTTACCTTGGTTACCAGCGCACGCAGCTACACATGCAGAGAGCAGGGAGCAGCGCACACTGCTTAGCGCTGGCTCCCTGCTCTCCTAGTACAGCACACATCGGGTTAATTACCCGATGTGTGCTGCAGCTAAATGTGCACAGAGCAGGGAGCAGCGCACACTGAGCGCTGGCTCCTTGCTCTCCTAGTTACAGCACACATCGGGTTAATTAACCCGATGTGTCCTGCAGCTACATGTGCACAGAGCAGGAGCCGGCACTGACAGTGAGAGAGCGGAGGCTGGTAACGAAGGTAAATATCGGGTAACCAAGGACAGGGCTTCTTGGTTACCCGATGTTTACTGTGGTTACCAGCCTCCGCAGAAGCCGGCTCCTGCTGCCTGCACATTAGTTGTTGCTGTCTCGCTGTCACACACAGCGATCTGTGCTTCACAGCGGGACAGCAACAACTAAAAAATGGCCCAGGACATTCAGCAACAACCAACGACCTCACAGCAGGGGCCAGGTTGTTGCTGGATGTCACACACAGCAACATCGCTAGCAACGTCACAAAAGTTGTTCGTTAGCAGCGATGTTGCTAGCGATGTTGCTGTGTGTGATGGGGCCTTAAGGATGACAATTCTGTTTGATATTGTTTTATCCCTTTTTCCTGATAATGAATTCAAAGTGCATAAAGTTATCATCATGCAAGACCTTCATTTTACCCAAAATGCTTTTGATTATAGGTCTGGTCATTTAATTAAAAAAGCTGACTGCAAAAAATTTTGCAAACACTATTTATTGATCACAAGATAGAGAGTAATTTATTGTTTACAATGCCATAACTTGAGGCCCTGTCACACACACACAGATAAATCTGCGGCAGATCTGTGGTTGCAGTGAAATTGTGGACAATCAGTGCCAGGTTTGTGGCTGTGTACAAATGGAACAATATGTCCATGATTTCACTGCAACCACAGATCTGCCAAAGATTTATCTCTGTGTGTGACGGGGCCTTTAGTATTTTGTAGCATAACCTCTTGCTTTATTTACTGCACCACACCGACAGGGCATTGACGTCACTAGGGTATTCAAGAAAACTTGAGGGATCTTTCTCCATTCCATTTGCAAATTGCTAATCTGCATACATTCACCTTTATTCCTATGGTTACTGACCCCAACTCATCACCCTAACTCATTCCAATGGTACTGTATGGGGTTTAAATCAAGTGATTGGCTTGGCCATTGAAACAGGTGAACATTTTTCTTTGCTAACCAATTTTTTACTAAAATGGATGTGTGCTTAGGATCATTGTCTTACTGGAATTTCCAGCCCCTAGCTACTTTGGTTTTACCATGTGGTAGCATTACATTCTCCAGTATATCTTTGTACATGTTAGCAGTCGTATTTCGATCAATTCTATGAAGAGGGCCTCTGGCAGATGCAGAAAAGCAGCCCCAAACCATGACATTGCCACCACCATGTTTCACTTTAGGTGTTTGGTGCCTTACATCATTACTTTTTCCAATTGGGCAGTATATATAGTGCTTGCCATCACTACCAAACAGAGTGAACTTGGATTTATCTGTCAATAACACCTTAAAACAATCTGTCTTTTTCCATTGCATGTGTTTTTTGGCAAACTCCAGTCGAACCTTCTGGTTCTTTGCAAAGATGAAAGTCTTCTTGACTGGAACTTGTGCATTCAAGCCTTCTGCTCTTAGCCGTTGCACCACAGTTTGGTGACTCACTTTTATGGACATCATATGCAGACTTTTTCTTAAAAATGTGATCAACTTTGGAGGACATTTTTGGTGGTCGTCCTCTTCTAGGTTTGTCAGCTGTTCCATAACCTTCTTTTTCTTTCTTTTTTATATGTGACACTTGACTCTGAGAACAGTTGAATTCCATAGCCGCCTCTTTTTGGCTTTTGCATGACTTCACTTTCAGAATAATACACTTCCTGACATCTGTTGATAAAGCTGACTTTGTCTTTGCCTTGTTTTATCCAAAAAAAAAAAAACACACAGGGACACATACACACATTAGACTACCTATGACAAAGTACGCAAAACACTTGGCCCAGCAAATGTGGAAAACTAACACATAAAGGGATAAAACAATATTAAACAGAATTTTCATCCTTAGAGCTGAAAACTATTTGCTCGTGGTTTACTAAAATCACCAGGTAAATGGCATCACAACCAGCAGACAGAAGTAATCACACTTTTAAAAAAAAATGCAAAACTTTTAGTCTATACTGTAGCTTCCTATATTGTTATGTATAATGCTGTTACATTATTACATAACAACCCCTCTTGGTGTCTATAAGGCTGCCCTTATTACATACAGTAAATCACAAAAGTGAGCACACCCCCACATTTTTGAAAAAAAAAAAATATCTTTTCATGGGACAACACTGTAGCTATGACACTCTGACACAACGTAAAGTAGTCAGTGTACAGCTTGTATAACAGTGTAAATTTGGTGTCCTCTAAAGAACTCAACACACAGCCATTAATCTCTAAACTGCTGGTAACCATAGTGAGTACATGACTAAGTGAAAATGTCCAAATTGTGGCCAATAATATTTTTTATTTAGATTGCGCCATTATATTCCACAGCACTTTACAATTAATCAGGAACATTTAAAGATAAGAAAGATAATTCAAGGTAACAGATAGTTTAACAGTTACAGGAGGAGTCAGGATGCATTGTGGGAGCCAGAAGATCCTGTTACCACCAACCTTAAGATTTTTTTGGAAACCTTCCGCAAGGTATTTTGTGACGTCCCTGACTCTATCAGGGTGTCACAGGGGATTGCACTCCTTTCTCTTATGGTGCAGAACTCACCCTCCATGGTTCTGGGATCCTAACTACTGGTATTGCTTCCATCAACACTCAAATCCTAACCACACCTCACACCACACCCTGTCAGGCACACCAGTGGGTGGTCTTGCTGGAAAAGGGCCACCCACCTAGGGGTCAGGCAGACTGGTGGGAGGGACATAGTCAGTTTACCAGTAACTCCCAAAGAGTGAGGAGCTGGGAGTAGCAGCTCCCTGGAGTTCAGTAGTAGCCCTCAGAGAGTGAGGAGCTGAGGGAGTTGGAGCTCCCTGTGTGACCTTGGTTGGGTCGCAGGGTATTGGAGAAGAGTGCACTGACTTAGTTTTGGAGAGCGGTCGGTTCCGGAAAGTCCAGTAACCGGACCGGTACCGAGCACGGCGGGGTACTGGACCCTAGATCAGGGAGTAGCTTCATGCAACCTGATAATTCACCTGTGGAGGATAGTCTCTTTATGAACTTTCCCCAAGAGCTCAGAAATTGAAGGCACCAACACAACGAGGGGGATAGGGCTTTTCACCTTATGCGGCCTACAGAAATCCCAAGTGTCAGCCATCGATAGCACAGCTTCAGTATTTGAACATAGGGAGTGGGACCCTGACAGCTTCAGGCCGAAGGATCACTTCGGAACTTCTACAATTGTGCATGGAGGCAGGCTCCGGACCACTAAGCAGTACCATTGGGGACGGATACCCGGACTAGCTCCCCCGAGTGGCAGCAGCACCCAGAGACTTGGTTTACTTCTGTGTCAGAGTCTGCTTAATGACTGCGTCACATCCACATAGCCTGAGTGATTACACTGCACACCCTGCGTCCTGCCTGCCCGCATAGCCTGCACAACGCTATCATCCACCTCGTTCCAGAGTCCCGGGGTTTCCCCGACCCGTGGAGGGATGATCATCTGGCTGCTCCACTCCATCTTCCCCGGGTACTCCCATCGGCAGCAGCGGTACTCCCCTTACCGCGAACTACGGGTGGCATCATGAACTATCCCTTGTAAATAACACCCCCGCTTTGCATTTGAAGTGGCTGCAAGCCCTCCTACCTGGACAGGCTGATCTCCCTTGCTACCTGGAGGTTCCAGGAATGGTCCAGTGAGGTGGCCCATGAGTGAAAGCCTATACGTCTTGCTCCCTCCTTCCAGAAATCACTCACCCCTCAGTTGTCTCCATCTGTCTCCACACCTGTGCAAGTGGATCACATAGAAGTGACTGAATAGTGCCAAGAGGATTGTCTGGCTTAAGTGTTGTGCTTCTACTGCGGTAACACCACACACCGTATCCGTTTCTGTCCTGAGAAACTCCAAAACCTAGGGTTGGTTGGAGAGGCCACCTTAGGTGAAGATAACACCTTTTCGCCTCTGATAATAACCGTCCAAGTGTCAGTAGGCACTGGTTCATCGAGGTGGCATATCTCAACTCTTGTTCAGCTGGGAACAACATGTAGCAGGCCATCATGGATCGTCATCGGATTCCTGTTACTCCCCTTCTGTAGATGTAAGAGCCCTCTCGAAGTGCACTTTGTTACTGAGCCTGTGGAACTCTGGATTGGCATATTGCATATCAATTTTTTATGTTCTTTTTAGATCTTGTTCACTCGCTCCTACTGGGTCTGTCATGGTTACGGATCCATGAATCTGTCCTTGACTGGCGATCCAGAGAAGTCATTCGTTGGGGGCAGTCCTGCCACTAAAAGTGTCTTCTTCCCCGTCCGACCGTGGTGCAGCAACCTTGGAGTCCTTTGCGGATGTCATCAACAAAAGGAGGCTGAAGTGCTATCTCCACACAGACCATATGATTGCCTCATAGACCTGCCAGGAGCCATTCCACCTCAAGGACGTATCTACCCTCTGTTACCAGCATAGACACTGGCCATGAATGAAAAGATCAAGGAGAACCTTGCCAGAGGGATCATATGGAAGTCCCCCTCTGCGGACGGAGCAGGATTCTTCTTTGTCAAGAAGAAGGACGGTTCTCTTTAACCCTACATAGGCTACAATGGTCTTAATCAGCTTATGGTAAAAAACAAATACCCTCTTCCTCTTATCTCAGTGATGCATATACCTACCAGTGATGTCTGTGTTTTTCAGTGATATCTATGCCTCCTAGTGATGTCTGTTCCCCAGTGTCTCCTGTGATGTATATTCCCCCAATGTCTGATGTGATATGTATACCCCTAGCGTCTCCTGGGATGTATGTTCCTCTCTTGTGATGTATATGCCCGCAGCTCATCCTTTGATGTACAGTACAGATCAAAAGTTTGGACACACCTCATTCAAAGAGTTTTCTTTATTTTCAGGACTCTGAAAATTGTAGATTCACATTGAAGGCATCAAAACTATGAATTAAAACATGTGGAATTAAATACTTAAAAAAGTGTGAGACAACTGAAAATATGTCTTATATTCTAGGTTCTTCAAAGTAGCCATCTTTTGCTTTCATTACTACTTTGCACACTCTTGGCATTCTCTTGATGAACTTCAAGAGGTAATCACCGGAAATGTTTTTCCAACAGTCTTGAAGGAGTTCCCAGAGATGCTTAGCACTTGTTGGCCCTTTTGCCTTCACTCTCCGGTCCAGCTCACCCCAAACCATCTTGATTGGGTTCAGGTCTGGTGACTGTGGAGACCAGGTCATCTGGCATAGCACCCTATCACTCTCCTTCTTAGTCAAATAGCCCTTACACAGTCTGGAGGTGTGTTTGGGGTCATTGTCCTGTTGAAAAATAAATGATGGTCCAACTAAACGCAAACCGGACGGAATAGCATGCCGCTGCAAGATGCTGTGGTAGGCATGCTGGTTCTGTATGCCTTCAATTTTGAATAAATCCCCAACAGTGTCACCAGCAAAGCACCCCCACACCATCACACCTCCTACTCCATGCTTCACGGTGGGAACCAGCCATGTAGAGTCTATCCGTTCACCTTTTCTACAATGACACAGTGGTTGGATTCAAAGATCTCAAATTTGGACTCATCAGATCAAAGCACAGATTTCCACTGGTCTAATGTCCATTCCTTGTGTTCTTTGGCCCAAACAAGTCTCTTCTGCTTGTTGCCTGTTCTTAGCAGTGGTTTCCTAGCAGCGTTTTTACCATGAAGGCCTGCTGCACAGTCTCCTCTTAACAGTTGTTCTAGAAATGAGAAGGTGTGTCTAAACTTTTGGTCTGTACTGTATATGCCCCCAACATTTCATGCGATGTATATGCCCCTAGCCACGTCAAAGAATGTTTATGCCCCAGCCACTCCTGTGATGCATATGCCCTAGCCTATCTTTTGATGTCTATGGCCCAGGTTCTCCTGTGATGTATATACTGTAGCCCCCATGTCTCCTATGATGTGTATATATGCCTCAGCCACTCCGCCCAAGTCCCTTCTGTGACATATATGCCCCTAGTGTCTCCTGTGATGTATATATGTCCCCAGAATCTTCTGTCATTTATATGACACGCCCAACTCCAGGGCCAGGTTCGTAACGCCACCTGTGGTTTTGCGGCTATGTGGGCCGCCGCTGCACTGGGTGTTCCCTGGGGCAGGTGATAATGGCGCAGCTGAGGTAATCTTGCTCCCCACAGGTGGAGCGGGACCCCAGGGCGACCGTTGGAAATATTAAAAGTCTATGAGGGCAGCTTGTGATGCAGGAGGAATGGAGACGACACCGTGGCAGTTTGCAATAACAGTCTTTTACTCACTGCACCGGTTCCAAGTTGACAGCCAGCTTAGTCCACCACGGTATGTTGTGATCTCCAGTGATGGGCATCCGCCGATCCCGAGTAAGTCTGATGACAGTCTTATCTGCGCTGACTCTCTCCCTCCGGTCCTGCGCCCCCACACACACACACACAGTGCCCTGAGCCATGGGTCGCGGACCTCTAAAGGGACTTCGGCCTATTTGGCTCCCTGATCCTCTGTGACCCCCTTCTAGCGGATTTGTATCCTGCTTGTGGCCCAAAGGTGCATACAGCCACTCTGGCCTCCGATGTTACTAGAAAGTCTTTTTCTATTCTAGGGACCAGTACCCTGTTTGCAATCAAATCCCTCAACCGGAAGATGTTGCTTGTGGAACAAGACTATAGGGGACTATGGCACCCCTCCGGTAATTCTCTGGTATTCTCTCTTCAACGTCACCAGGGTCGAGGAAGACCCCCAGGGTCCGGACCCCTAGTAGGTCTCCTCCCCGCTCCTGACTGACCTGTCAACGGTCAACTGTCAACTTTCAAACTTAGCTCTGCCCATTTTACCTTAGACACCTCACCCACCAAGCTCCACCCCAGGCTGGTTCCAGTGACAGTGCATGGGGCTTAAGTGCCATAACCAGATTACTGGTCGACAAGCATTAATAGGAACTGCCCCGACCCTAATCTAATTTGTGAGTTAACAATCGGGTGTCTGCAGCTTTTGGTACGTGAACCGGCAGATGGCCCCTTTCTCACCCAGTGTTAGGGTGAACTCTTAACCAGAGATCACTAGTTGCCTACTGCCTGGTCTAATTGGTGTGGATCGAGTGCATGCTTGAAAAATGAGATCAGACACAGTCGGATATTCATCTTTCCTCGACAGAAGTCAGCCCATGCTCTGCTTTATTACAATTGAGCTTGCTCTGATATAACCTTGCAAAGGGGCATGTCCGGATGTGTTCATTGGTCAGTGGGTCGAACAATGTGTTAGTCCGTGAGCTGATTGGTAGGCGTCATTGTAGGCGGGTCTATGACATCATTGGCTGGATCCATGGTGATGGTGATGGGAGGGACGTCATCTGGTGGATCCATGCTGGATGGTTTGGTCTGTAATGTCATCTGATCTGAGGGTTGGTCTTCTAGCTTGACCAGGGGTCTTCCCTTTTATGGTATCTTCTTACATCTGGACATTCCTTGCATTCCAGGCAAGGTGTGGAGAAACAGGCAATGGCAGCCATCTTTATATCTGTGTCATGTGTATGATCTGAAACCTGAATTATGTAAGGCAAATCGACATATTTCCCACAATCCCTTGTCAAGAGGTTAATTAAGTATTTGATGGAAAGGTCCTCCTCAACAGTCTCCCCTAAATACTTTATTAACCTTCTGACCCTACCGTGGTCCTCTAACAAATCAGCTCTAATGCTTTAGCTGCAACCTTTTCTATCCGCTATACAAGCAATGCTAAGCCTTTGCCCCCGCTGGTACAGACTGCTGATCAGAGAGTTGATCCCATCTCGCACACACAGTTCACAGAGGCACAGGTAATGTCCCAGTCCTTAGAACAGACTATTTAATGCTGAAGAGCTCACTCAGATTTTGAGATTAATCGATTAGAAAGAGTAAGGCAATTGTAAGAATAAGCTTCTTACCGTTATGCTGCAGCTTTTAGCGTTACTGTTTCTGAAAGACTGATTCTCAGTCAATATCCAAGTGCTGTCCGCGTCTTCGAGACTTTTCTACCTTAATACACCTAATTGTATCACAACACTAATGGATCTCTTCTTGTCTTGGGTCCCTAATCTACCACCAGGAGGCCTTTAACAAGATTTCCCTTATGCATGGATCCGATTACCTTCAGTAACACAGAGTAGCACTTTTACGGCTTCAAATACCAACAAATAAGACAATACCAGTTACCTGCAAGTGTATGTTACCCTTAAAACGTCACTTACATCCTTAAACTAATGAGCTGGTTCAGGTCAGATAATGTTTTTTTCCACCATGAGCCCTTATTTGTATAATGTTCCTGTACCCATTGTTCCCTTATCATGGTTATTTCCCATGTTTCATCCCCAATCTAGAAATTCTCCATAAGGTTCTATTTGAGATAACCCAGCACTATGTGTGTTGTGACTCTCATTCTGCCGGTATGATGGACTCTTTACAGCGGCTGTTGTCTCAGATGGGTTTTTCCTCAAGCTTCATGGAAGTCGCTGTGGTTGGGAAAAGCTGGATCGGCCCATCTGATTCTGACTCATGGCTCATTCTGACTTGTCTTTTTAGGATCACCCAGTCTCCTGGCTGGAGACCACGTGCTCCTGACACTGATTTAGGATCTGTAATTGGAGGATACACATGTTTAACACACTATATAAGCAGTTGTATACGGCTCATACATCACTGGTCAGGATATCACACTGTATCTGCAGTATCTGTGAGAAATATAATCACGTTCTAGGTACTAAACCAAAAATACCTTATATAAAGATCTAATTATTAAGGAAAACGAACATTTGTTACATGATTTGCCAGCGTCCACCATTATCTTGGGGATCGTTACATGTTTATGTTATGATCATTAAAATTCCAAACAACATACACCCATGTGAGTATAGACACAATTAAATATTCCAATAAAGGAGGGACAGGGATTGGGGCAATAGCCCTAAACTCTCCCTACCTCGCAGCGGAGGTCGGCACCCTATAAGGCGAATTGGTGCCCCCGCTCACCGACGGCTCACCCTTCCTATCCCTACACTGCTAATGCTAATACGTGCTGCTAATGTCAGTGAGGGAATATAGAAACCGTGAGATACAGGGATAAAGAGGCATCAATATGCAATTATATATCCAATTCCTTCCCAAAGATTAAATATTCACACTCTGTATTTACATAGCTGTTTGGTAGCTTAAATCAATATGATACAGCAAATTCAAGGACCAAACCCTAAAATAAATTAAATATCTCACATGTATAACATGTACCCACTGTATCAATATAATAATAATAATAAGGCCAGGTAAAGTCATGAGGAGATCTCGTCCAATCACAGACCCTCCACTGTACAATTCACACTCAGGCTAATAAAATAAACGCATATTTATCAGACACTTAGCATGAAAGAAGCGCAACGCATTTCTCCCCTCTTCGCAGTGGCAGACAGGGGTTCATCAGGGGCATCCCCAGGTACTGTAGGATCTCTATAATGACCTGTGCTATAGAATATGTACTTTTACCACTTTTTAGGAACTCCATTTTTACATACCACCAGCATCATGAGTTTTTCAGCAGTAATGTTTTGCATACTTGATATGTTTCACAGCAGGCCTGGAAAGAAATTCACACAACACTCACAAAACTCATATAAACCTACTCATGGTAGATGTATATGACTAATCTGCAATCACCGGAGCAGTAGAGCGGATGAGGGGGTGCTTCTACGAGGTCTTTACAATTTTTCTACCTTAATAGACACAAGTCTTACAAGACTGGATGTATCTGGTCACCTGGGTACTGAGCAGTGGTGCTGCCCAGATCTTGTCCACCACTACACTATTTGTCACGTGTTCATTGATTACCTGGGCCATTATTGAGTAGAGCGCTCATGGCAGAGAAAGCTTACCGCCCTTTATCCACAGACCTTCCTCAGTCACTGGCTCCCTGCGTCTCACACTCCGTTCCTTTCTGAATCGCTTGTTCCTGTAAGGATTTAAGAACACAAGGAGTGACAGATGTCACGGACGACGTGACAGGAGCCACCGAGGTACTGGTACTGGTCTGCATTGGTAAAGGACTCTCAACTCTAGGCCCATTCACTGCTTCTTTGTTGTCTGCTCCATCAGTCACCGGCTCTTTTGATAACAGGAGAGCGCCTCCACCTGGGTTCATACACACTCTCTACGGTCTTTATAGGTTTATCACGTCACAATCCACATTTGACCATCTTACCCCACTCCGCTCTACGAACCACAGTGATCGCAAATCTTCATCTCATTCTCCTATTCCGATAAGAGAGGAGTGGTTTGATTTTTAATACCTCATGTTGCGTAACCTCAGCATATCCAGTGCAGAATCAACCAGCATCTTGGTATCTGGATCCATCTACGGAAAAACTCAAAATCTGCATTAGCAATGGCCTCATCTGAGACATGTTCAAAACCTGACAATTCTTGTTACATCAGAGCAATCATGAGATATATGTCTGTCTGCTGTATCCTCCTTACAGATAAAAATATAAAGACAACTTAATAGAAAAACTCAATCGATGAACAAATTAAAACCTTAAATAATACGTGTGACTTTCCACATCATCTTCCCCCCCCTTTTTGAATCTATTATCCAAAACATAATTAGATTCAAAAAGTGTGTGGCCCCGGAGCTCTACATTTAGGCATGAAAGTCACATTGTATAGATTGTACCTAATCGGGAACACCAGAAATATTGTTTTTATCTGTAACTTAATAATGGAAAACCCTTTCAATGGCTTTTATAACCTTTGCTTGGACCACAGAAATCTGCATTACAATCATTCTTTCTATAAAAAGAAAGCAGATTATTCAATACATTAAATATAAAACACAGAATGCCATAAATCATCCACATTCCTTAAATCAAATTATTGTAATTATTAATAAATGATTATTATTATGATTATTATTATTATTATTATTATTATTATTAATAACTATAATAATAACGTAGCACAACCTCTGGATATTGGACGTAGGGGCGTTCATATTTGAAACATTGAGGAGATTATCAGCATCTCTGTGATACTGTCCTATAACTTGAAGGGATAAAAGAATCTAGAACAAATAAACTGGCCATGTGGGAAAACAAAATGTTGATTTGCCATAGAAAAATTATCTAACATACTTCTATGCTTGAAAAGCTATCAATGAATCTAAACATGTCCACAGTTAACTTTTATTTCTTTGGGATAAAATTAGTAAAATAAATTATACTTTTTTCCAGTATAATTTCCAATGAATTAAATGCAGAAAGCTCTTTTTTTTTTTTTTTTTGCTTGGGCTGCTCTTTAAGGTGTAGATTTAAATAGATAGAACTAAACCCCCCCCTGTAACCTGATACTCTAGTGGAAAAGCCTGTATTTCCCTCCTCTCTTTATTTTTTTTTTTGTCTCTCTCTGTAAGATGCAAGTTGGGGTCCATCTCTTCCCTTGGATATATAATTATTATTTATTTTATTTTCCTTTCTGCAAGACATGGATATCCCATGGATATATTTATCTATTTATTTTTTTTAAAACATTCAACTCTCAGGATTATTCGCCACATTCGTAATTGGAATATGTATTATTTATCATGACATCTGCCGCAAAGGTACGTTTATTTTAAGGTTTTTCTCTTATTCTTTTATTGCTTACTAATTAATAAGATATTGCTCCTTGTGACTGTCCTGACTCAATCCAACCTGCACACTGGATCTATATTAAGTGTCTTCCACAACTACCCAATCATACAATATTCCATCTTTTAGTGCTATAAACATTTACTAACACTTCATGTTATTCAGTTGCTGCAGTTTTGTCAGCTCCACTGAGGCCTATAGAAAATGGCCCCACAGCACGTGATTTCCTTCTTTGTTGGGATTGCAGCATCATATGGGGGAGGGGAAGGTAAACTTTTTTTTTTTTTTTTCTTTCTTTCTCAACTATTTCCCCCTATATTCTATAGTCTGGATTTTATACATACACACCACACATACATTTATATATTTATACACACACATATGTCCTAGATCTAAGTCTAATTATAGATAAAAACACTTATTTTTCGGTCTAAGTATATTGTACTCCATCCAATCCATTGCTCAAACATTTACAGAGCACATGGTCTTCACACATCCCCTGACTCACTTTGTTTTCTTTGTCTCAATCATGCTGTAGCCATGTGCTTCATCCACACAACTTCATCAATTTCTCCATCTTTCTCTCAAGATAAACAACACCAACAAAACCAACAAACAAACACAGGAGTAGATGACTCACAAGTGACACACAACTTGAACACTAAGTAAAGTTTTGTTAAGTCTGCAGCAGGCGCCTCGTCACGGTGTCCCTGCCCAGTTTCTACATGGTCCGTAATTCATAAAGACACCCCTGGCTACAAGGTGTCTATACCGGCCGATTCGCCTCTCTTGGAGGACTTATAACTAGCCTAATAAAAAACCACCTAGTATCACCCCTGACTACAAGGTGTCTATACCAGCCAATTCACTCCAGGAAAACACTTTAAAAAGGTTAGATTTATGTATAATGTAAGGCTCTGCACTCAGTCTAGCCAAAGCTGGGCCCTTACATATGGCTCTGCACTTAAGTCTAGCTGATCTTGGCACTTACATCTGGCTCTGCACTCAGTCTGAGCTTGGCACTTACATCTGGCTTTGCACTCAGTCTGAGCTTGGCACTACAAAAAGCTCTGCACTCAGTCTGAGCTTGGCACTACAAAAAAGGCTCTGCACTCAGTCTGAGCTTGGCACTACAAAAACCACAAACCGTATCACAGGCAACCACAAACCATATACTTTACACGTTTTACAGACACCACTCACAAACCCACATGCTCTCTTCACAAATACACAACAGGCAGCAGGCAACTGAATATGTGACGGTTCTTCCGAGATTAATATGGCCAATAGCCGTGAGACCCGTCTGCCCATCAACAGATACCCCAACAAACCGGACACAGTCAGGCAATCAGTGCCACACACCCCACCGAGACCACAGGAAGACTACAGATTCTGAAAAATCAGCAGACCTACCGTATTCTCGTTAGGAAGTGATCAATTTCCTGGAGTGTCCAGCACGTCATGCCATTCCAGTTGCCGGTTCATCAGGATTTCAGGTGTCTCCGTCTATTGGCTCCACGTTGGGCACCAATAATGTTAGGGTGAACTCTTAACCAGAGATCACTAGTTGCCTACTGCCTGGTCTAATTGGTGTGGATCGAGTGCATGCTTGAAAAATGAGATCAGACACAGTCGGATATTCATCTTTCCTCGACAGAAGTCAGCCCATGCTCTGCTTTATTACAACTGAGCTTGCTCTGATATAACCTTGCAAAGGGGCATGTCCGGATGTGTTCATTGGTCAGTGGGTCGAACAATGTGTTAGTCCATGAGCTGATTGGTAGGCGTCATTGTAGGCGTGTCTATGACATCATTGGATGGATCCATGGTGATGGTGATGGGAGGGACGTCATCTGGTGGATCCATGCTGGATGGTTTGGTCTGTAATGTCATCTGATCTGAGGGTTGGTCTTCTAGCTTGACCAGGGGTCTTCCCTTATATGGTATCTTCTTACATATGGACATTCCTTGCATTCCAGGCAAGGTGTGGAGAAACAGGCAATGGCAGCCATCTTTATATCTGTGTCATGTGTATGATCTGAAACCTGAATTATGTAAGGCAAATTGACATATTTCCCACAATCCCTTGTCAAGAGGTTAATTAAGTATTTGATGGAAAGGTCCTCCTCAACACCAGGATGGGGCACCACAGCTCTGGCTGAAGTGCAGTACCTCTGTGGAGACGGTAACCTCAGGGGCACCACATAATTATGTCCCCAACCCCTCCTGTAATGTAAGTGTCTCCTATGTGATGTATATGCAGCAGTCCCCAATGTCTCCTATGTGATGAATATACAGCAGTCCCAGCGTCTCCTATGTGATGTATATGCTCTACAAAACTTATCACAAAAGGTTGACTGTGCTCCAGACCGAGACAAACCTGGAAAAGCAGATGTGCCAAGCAACATGATTAATATCACCTAACAGCACAGCTGCACCAAAGAGAAGCAGCTCCTGACACCACAAAAGGGTGGGCAATGGGCATCACAACTTTTTGACGAAATATAGCAGGGTAATTTTCAAGTTTGATTATTTTTGTGCGGCTCTCAAAGGTTGGTAGAAATTTCCAAATCGACCTTGGCAGAAAAAAGGTTCCCCTCGACTGCTTAAGACAAAGGGAATTAGGAGCTTGATGCTTGAGTGGTTGAATTAACCCAAGGAGAAATAAATTAAACTTTTCCCCAAATGATAGGATTTAAGGCTAACAGCTCCAAAAATCTTCCTCTACCAGATTTGGAGCAAGCCACTCCATTCTGCAGGTCTCAGACGAACCCTAGTTTCACCATTACACTCCTGTAAAGGGATATAAACTCACCACAGGCCCAAGCTTGTATCTGCAAAGTAGCTGCTGGCCGGAGGAGCGAGTTTGAGGCTACTGACTGATTCAATCCTAAGTTAAATGTAGCAAAAGAAAGGGCAACAGTATTTACCTCCCTAGGTCAAAGAAATTAATGCACTAATAGGATGCAGCAGCCCCTCCTTGATAAAGATGAACGTAACACAGGTGAAAAATAATGATGAGACCATAACTCACAAACTACCAATTCATGGAGGGGTCGGTTGCTCACTATTAAAATTGCACATGGATAATGGGTAACAGTTTGCAGACCTACTCATCTTCATCATGGGTAAAGTGCTACACTATTAACATTTTCTATCCAGGTTGTGGGTACACGCTTGAATGTCCCACATATTGAAGGCACATGTGTTCAGCATACTATGGCTGCTGTTAAGTGAAATT
The DNA here is from genome assembly GCF_048569485.1 of Anomaloglossus baeobatrachus. NCBI lineage: Eukaryota > Metazoa > Chordata > Amphibia > Anura > Aromobatidae > Anomaloglossus > Anomaloglossus baeobatrachus. The sequence continues at coordinate 131,801,796 of NC_134358.1, forward strand.
ATGAGCAGCAAGGGACAATCCATATAAGGGCCCCACAGGTAGGAGGCCGAAATCTTCTGCTGCTCACAACTACAGATACAAATTATAGAGCATTGCTCATGTATTACTGCCCACTGCACCTATATAGGTAACATCCATGGATTTACTGTGATTTGTACAGGTGTAACTGCCGCCCCCATGGAAGCAGCCGAGCTGCTCGGATCCGGGTTCGCTATAGCTCGAGGGTCTCTGGACCCGGGGTTTGTGCGGCCACTCAAATATAAGGGGAATATTTACAGGGGATTGGTATATAGTTCATGACGGCACCCGTGGTGTACAGTAATTTGGGGAGTAACGCCGCTGCCGTTGGAAGTACCCGGGGTGATGAAGTGGGGCAGCAAGGTGTTGTAACCCTCCACGGGTAGGGGGGTGCCCTGGGACTCGGTGAGGGGTGTCGTGAGGCACAGGGGTCACTCTCATACTCACTCAGTTCATAAGCAGACACTGACAACTGGGTAAACCAAGTCTCTGGGTACCGCTGCCGCTGAGGGGAGCTCGTCCGGGTCCCGTCCCCATTGGTGCTGCCTGGTGATCCGTTACCCACTATGGCTAAGTATGGGAGCTTGCTCTCAGGGCTCACGCTTGGGATTTTCTGGACCGTTTGGATTTGGAAAGTCCTATCCCCCTTGTTGCGCTAGTGCCCCGATTCTGGAGCGGGTGGGAATAGATCATAAAGGCTCCGTTCTCCTCAGGTGAATTGTTGGGTTGACTGAAGCTACTCCCCGACCTAGGGTCCGTGTACCCCGTCGTGCTTTCCGTCCCGGACCGGTGATAGAGCTAGGCTGCCGGCTGTCTTCCTTGACAGGTCCGAGCACTTCGCCTCAATCCCCTGCGACCGGGGGTCCAACTCCTCTAGGTTCAGACCGCCATTTGCAACCTAGACAGTTCCTTCAGGAGTCACCACTCCCGACTTCCTTTGAGCTCCTCACAGCTCGAGGGCTACTTCCCAACTCACTGACTAACTACTACTCACTACACTTCTCACCTCCCTTCCCCGACCCCCCAGGTGGGCGACTCTATTCCACTCAAGCCATCCACTGGTGTGTCTGGTGGGTGTGGTGCAGGGTGTATCTAGGATTTGATTTGCTGTTGGAGGCAACACCATTTAGTTAGGGACCAAGAACAAAGAGGGAGGCAGAATACTGCATGGGAGGGCAGATTGCGCAATACCCTGTGACGACCTGATAGTCCAGAGGAGTCACATAACTTGTACAAATCAGTTGTACAAATTGATTGTACAATTGATGGATTTACTGCAAATTGTACAGGTGTAACTAGAGCATATACTTATATAAATGATTGTACCCAAGTCTTATAACCTGACGACTGGATATGCAAATTTATTACCTATGTACTGTATTACATAGATGTGCTATGTGGATTGAGGCACAAGTGAACTATGATTCATACACTGAAAAAATCTTTAATAAAATTGTTCACTTTTATATATATGCGGAAATACTCCTTTTTCTATTTTTCACAACTGCATGTAAGTGGAGTTAACATACAGTTAGGTCCAGAAATATTTGGACAGTGACACAAGTTTTGTTATTTTAGCTGTTTACAAAAACATGTTCAGAAATACAATTGTATATATAATATGGGCTGAAAGTGCACACTCCCAGCTGCAATATGAGAGTTTTCACATCCAAATCGGAGAAAGGGTTTAGGAATCATAGCTCTGTAATGCATAGCCTCCTCTTTTTCAAGGGACCAAAAGTAATTGGACAAGGGACTCTAAGGGCTGCAATTAACTCTGAAGGCGTCTCCCTCGTTAACCTGTAATCAATGAAGTAGTTAAAAGGTCTGGGGTTGATTACAGGTGTGTGGTTTTGCATTTGGAAGTTGTTGCTGTGACCAGACAACATGCGGTCTAAGGAACTCTCAATTGAGGTGAAGCAGAACATCCTGAGGCTCAAAAAAAAAGAAAAAATCCATCAGAGAGATAGCAGACATGCTTGGAGTAGCAAAATCAACAGTCGGGTACATTCTGAGAAAAAAGGAATTGACTGGTTAGCTTGGGAACTCAAAAAGGCCTGGGCGTCCACGGATGACAACAGTGGTGGATGATCGCCGCATACTTTCTTTGGTGAAGAAGAACCCGTTCACAACATCAACTGAAGTCCAGAACACTCTCAGTGAAGTAGGTGTATCTGTCTCTAAGTCAACAGTAAAGAGAAGACTCCATGAAAGTAAATACAAAGGGTTCACATCTAGATGCAAACCATTCATCAATTCCAAAAATAGACAGGCCAGAGTTCAATTTGCTGAAAAACACCTCATGAAGCCAGCTCAGTTCTGGAAAAGTATTCTATGGACAGATGAGACAAAGATCAACCTGTACTAGAATGATGGGAAGAAAAAAGTTTGGAGAAGAAAGGGAACGGCACATGATCCAAGGTACACCACATCCTCTGTAAAACATGGTGGAGGCAACGTGATGGCATGGGCATGCATGGCTTTCAATGGCACTGGGTCACTTGTGTTTATTGATGGCATAACAGCAGACAAGAGTAGCCGGATGAATTCTGAAGTGTACCGGAATATACTTTCAGCCCAGATTCAGCCAAATGCCGCAAAGTTGATTGGACGACGCTTCATAGTACAGATGGACAATGACTCCAAGCATACAGCCAAAGATACCCAGGAGTTCATGAGTGCAAAAAAGTGGAACATTCTGCAATGGCCAAGTCAATCACCAGATCTTAACCCAATTGAGCATGCATTTCACTTGCTCAAATCCAGACTTAAGACGGAAAGACCCACAAACAAGCAAGACCTGAAGGCTGCGGCTGTAAAGGCCTGGCAAAGCATTAAGAAGGAGGAAACCCAGTGTTTGGTGATGTCCATGGGTTCCAGACTTAAGGCAGTGATTGCCTCCAAAGGATTCGCAACAAAATATTGAAACTAAAAATATTTTGTTTGGGTTTGGTTTATTTGTCCAATTACTTTTGACCTCCTAAAATGTGGAGTGTTTGTAAAGAAATGTGTACAATTCCTACAATTTCTATCAGATATTTTTGTTCAAACCTTCAAATTAAACGTTACAATCTGCACTTGAATTCTGTTGTAGAGGTTTCATTTCAAATCCAATGTGGTGGCATGCAGAGCCCAACTCGCGAAAATTGTGTCACTGTCCAAATATTTCTGGACCTAACTGTATAGTATATTAAAATATGCGAATATGGAAATTGCTTCTATTATGGATATTGCTTGTATAGGGCCCTGGTAACACACATGTAGTGCACAGCGCCCGCCTTACAGCCTATTACTGAAGCCCATACTGTTAGATCCTATGGACTGCCCACCACTTTATCATTGCACTTCACTGGGGGCAGACACCCGAGTTTCAAGGCCAACACAGATTCGGCATAAAAATAAATATATGGTATAAAAAATATGATAAATATAGGAGGTATTGGTTGATATTTTGGCCAAAATACGCAAACTTACAGCCCCATGTCAAGCATCCTCATTATTTTGTAAGACTCTATACTAAAATTAAAAGCAAAGCCATGGAAAAAGGAATTAAAATTCCCCAAAATTTCATAAGTTCAGTGAAACAGAGAAAAAAGGTAACAGTATTTATCTGCCCAGGTCACAGAATCTAATGGAGTGACAGGAGGCAGCAGCCCCTCCATGATAAAGATGGAGGTAACACAAAATACCGATGAGACAACTACGCACAACCTAACAATTCATGGAGGGGGTGATTGCTCAGTATTAACATTGCACACAGATAAGGCTTGTAAAGGTGCTGGTCACACACACGAAGTGCACAGTGTCTGGCTTACATAGTGACACCCATAGTATTAGATTAGGCGGGCTGCCCTGCACTCCATCAGTGCACCCCATCAGGACAGACACCCTAGTTTACAAGACCAACATAGATGGGCTAAGCTGTATCCTGCATAAAAGAGGATATAATGTGCAAAAAGTATATATAAAATAAATTTATGTGGCATTGGCTAAAATACACAAGCTAGCAACCCACATCAAGGGTCCTCATTATCTTGTGATTCCCTACCTGAAATTAACAGCAAAGTCACAGAAAAAGGAATTAAAATTCACCAAATATTCATAAGTTCAATATTGCAAAAAAAAACAAAAACAAAACATTTTCTGTGGCTTTGCTTTTAATTCAACCTTAAAGGGGTTTTCCCACAAAGTTACTTTAAATCAATAGATCTTAGAATAATAATATGTTCCACAATTGGATGTGTTTAAAAAAAATGTTTCTGTGCTAAGATAATCTTATATACAGTTATATGCCCCTGCTATGTACTGTGTAATGGCCGTGCCTGACCATACAGGAACATGGTCTGATCATACCACATCTTCTGGAGGGTACAAAATAGTATAAAAACATTACAGAACAGGTTCACAGCTGATCCTTTTGTGAGGTAAAGTATTTCCTTGCCTTTTTAAAAAAATGTTTTACCTCAAAGAAAGAATAGTTTGCAAACCCATGCTTTAATGTTTGTGTACTGCCCCGTGCTCGGCTGCAGCCGAGTCGCTTGGATCGTTTGTCGGTGGCTCGAGTGCCTCCGGACCAGGGGTCACTTCGGTCTGAAAGGGGCTGGTGCTTTGATAGGGGTTTAGGGTTATGGTCGAGGCCATGGTTTTTGTTAGAGCTCGTGACGCCACCCACGGGTTGTGGTGAATGTGGGCACCACCGCTGCTGTTTACTAGGCACCTGGGGAAGATGTTGCGCAGCAAAGGTGTTAACCCCTCCGTAGGCAGGTGTGATGGTCCCGGGTCCCGTTTGGGACGGCATTTGGGTGCTTGGCGATGCAGGGCGGTGCGCGGCCTGAGGGCACAGTGGTACTCACTATTAAAGATGCACAAGAGTCTCTGGTAAACCAAAAAGATGGTGGTCAGTGCCCGCAGCCGGCTGCGTCTGGTCCCCCAATCGGGTTGGTGGTCTCCGCCTTTCTTCTGCACCTTCTGTGTAGCTGTGGACAGCCCGTGCTTCAGCAACAGGAGTCCCGCTCCCCAACGTTGTGTGTTGGGAGAGCCCGTTTGCTCGCAGATGCTGGCCCGTGGGATTTCTAAGCCTGAGCGGTTGCGTTTATCCCCCTCGGTGGGCTGTTGTATTCAGTCGGGACTTGTGTGGGAAAGGACCTAAAGTCCAGACCTCAATCAGTTAATTAACTTAGTCTGGTAGTTTAGGAAACCAAACGTCAGGGTCTGAGTACCCCCCTTTGTGCTCCGGTTTCCGGTCGGTTCCCGGTTCGGTAACGGCGGGCCACTACCCTGTCCCGGTCCTTTACGGTTCCACCTGGCCATCTTTCCGGCTCCTGCAGGCTGAGGCCATGGTATGCCTCCTAGTCAGAGGTGACTGGGCTCCAACCCAAACACCTGGTGTTAGACCGCGGCAGACCTGGGCACAGGTCTTCTGCACTTGAACCTCACTCCTCCACTGTCAGAACTAATCTCCGACTCTCTGGTTTTTCCTACCTCAGGGCCTGTGAACTCCTCGGTGGGCGTGTCCAACTGCCTGGGCACGCCCCCTGGTGTGTACATCAAACCCTGAGGGAGGTGACTAGGGTTTTAAGGGTTGACTGGCGTTACCCTTTGGAGGGGACGGGTGTTGTGCAAGGGCCTACCTGTGACTACGCAAGGGCGTCACATTTGTATACTTTATTACTTCCTCCCCGGCCCAAGAGCTGTGGTATGATCAGGCCATGTTCCTGTACGGTCAGGCACGGCCATTACACAGTACATAGCAGGGGCTCATATATAGGATTATCTCGGCACAGGAACATTTTTATTAAACACATCCAGTTGTGGAACTTATTCTCATTCCAAGATCTATTGATTAAAATTAACTTTAAAATTAAGTTTGCTCATGAGAAACCCCCTTTAACTAACTAGAGCTATTTCCCTCTAAATGTTGGTATTTGTCTTAGGCTGCTTTCACACCTCCGGTTTTTGCTATGCGGCACAATCCGGCACTTTGCAGGAAAATCGCAACCGGTTTTTTTTTCTGCCGGTTGCGATTTTCCTGCATAGACTTTAATTAGTGCCGCATTGTGCCGCATGGCCTTGCGTTCCGTCCGGTTTTTGCCGCATGCGGCAGATTTAGCCGATGCGGTGGCCGGATGGAACGTTGCCTGGCACGTTTTTTCGTGCAGCAAAAAAAAACCGCATCGCGCCGCATTCGGCCGATGCGGCGCATTTTTCAATGCATGCCTATGGCGGCCGGATGCGGCGCGATGCGGCAATAACCGCATCCGGTCGCCGCATGCGGTTTTTGCCACTGCGCATGCTCAGTAGCATGCCGCAAGCGGCAAAAACCGGACTGGCCGCAAAGGAAAAACTTATGTAAAGGATGCGTTGTTTTCACCGCATCCGTTGCATAGCTTGCACAGCCGGATTGAGCCGCAGAGCTCAAGCCGGATGTGTGAAAGCAGCCTTAGGCCTCCTTCACACAACCGTGTCTCCAATACGCATGACAGCCATTTTCCACATGTACCGGAGACATGGACAAACATACACCCATTAAATTCAATGATTTTGCGCGCACACCCATATTTTAATACGGACTGTGTGTCTGTGTGGAGCACACACGTGTCTGTGTGCTCCACACGGTAACATGTCCGTTTTCTGCTGGAAGCAGGGTGTCACACGGAACGCTCACTGATGTGATCTGTGTGACATTATTGTGACATGTACCAGAGAAAACATGTCACTTAAAAAAAAAAATATATATATATATATATATATATATATATATACTTACGTGTTTCCAGCGCTGCTGTAATACTTGCTCAGTATGCTCATGAATATTCACTGCAATGATCCACACGGAGCAGGTTAGGAGGACGGCGATGGAAGGAAGAGAGGAGGCTCTGGACTGAGACCAGCAACACCCATTTGACCTGACCGCCCCGCATGTGAGTATAATAAAAGATGTTTTCTATGTTATACAGAGCGGCCTGTACTCTTATTTGTAGTATTCTAGAATGCTGTATATAAGGGCTCACTATAAATATAAGGGACAAACCTGGTGACAGGTTCCTTTTAATTTACAAATATGGACAGGTGCGTATCTGTACGTGATGTGAAATATATGAGAAAAAAGGAACAGTCGCATACTGTGAAAAAACAAAATAAATTATACCTAAAAAATATTAATGGAGGTATTTAGAATATTATAATGGCCATTGTAATACTAGCCCAGCGCCCCTTCACGGCACCTTTGCTGGATCCTACTCTAAACTGGATCTTTTCTGGGTTTTAAAAACCTACAAGATCAGCTGGTAAACAAAATGGAGGCTAATGAAGCTGCCAAGAGCTGGGGGGTAAATCCAGCAAACAGAGCACCACTCCCTGTTACATACAAAGTAGAGACAAATGGAGGGGTTGTGGCTGTACTGGCTCTTTTTTCCATATTTTTTGGAGTTGTCCTTTGTTGGGTACCCTATGGAAAGAGACAGAACATCTTATATATACGGTGACCTCAGAATTCATTTGACCTCTGAGCTAGTTCTCCTATCTATTGGTTTGGAGGAGTTGAAAAAGCGGTGTAAACAAATTACTTGCCATATTCTTTTGGTCATTAAATCTTTACTAGCGTCCAAATGGAAGGAAATACGGACTGTGTGTCTGTGTGGAGCACACACGTGTCTGTGTGCTCCACACGGTAACATGTCCGTTTTCTGCTGGAAGCAGGGTGTCACACGGAACGCTCACTGATGTGATCTGTGTGACATTACTGTGACATGTACCAGAGAAAACATGTCACTTAAAAAAAAAATAAAATAAAATATATATATATATATATATATATATATATATATATATATATATATATATACAGTTAGGTCCAAAAATATTTGGACAGTGACACAATTTTCGCGGGTTGGGCTCTGCATGCCACCACATTGGATTTGAAATGAAACCTCTACAACAGAATTCAAGTGCAGATTGTAACGTTTAATTTGAAGGTTTGAACAAAAATATCTGATAGAAATTGTAGGAATTGTACACATTTCTTTACAAACACTCCACATTTTAGGAGGTCAAAAGTAATTGGACAAATAAACCAAACCCAAACAAAATATTTTTATTTTCAATATTTTGTTGTGAATCCTTTGGAGGCAATCACTGCCTTAAGTCTGGAACCCATGGACATCACCAAACGCTGGGTTTCCTCCTTCTTAATGCTTTGCCAGGCCTTTACAGCCGCAGCCTTCAGGTCTTGCATGTTTGTGGGTCTTTCCGTCTTAAATCTGGATTTGAGCAAGTGAAATGCATGCTCAATTGGGTTAAGATCTGGTGATTGACTTGGCCATTGCAGAATGTTCCACTTTTTTGCACTCATGAACTCCTGGGTAGCTTTGGCTGTATGCTTGGGGTCATTATCCATCTGTACTATGAAGCGCCGTCCGATCAACTTTGCGGCATTTGGCTGAATCTGGGCTGAAAGTATATCCCGGTACACTTCAGAATTCATCCGGCTACTCTTGTCTGCTGTTATGTCATCAATAAACACAAGTGACCCAGTGCCATTGAAAGCCATGCATGCCCATGCCATCACGTTGCCTCCACCATGTTTTACAGAGGATGTGGTGTGCCTTGGATCATGTGCCGTTCCCTTTCTTCTCCAAACTTTTTTCTTCCCATCATTCTGGTACAGGTTGATCTTTGTCTCATCTGTCCATAGAATACTTTTCCAGAACTGAGCTGGCTTCATGAGGTGTTTTTCAGCAAATTTAACTCTGGCCTGTATATTTTTGGAATTGATGAATGGTTTGCATCTAGATGTGAACCCTTTGTATTTACTTTTATGGAGTCTTCTCTTTACTGTTGACTTAGAGACAGATACACCTACTTCACTGAGAGTGTTCTGGACTTCAGTTGATGTTGTGAACGGGTTCTTCTTCACCAAAGAAAGTATGCGGCGATCATCCACCACTGTTGTCATCCGTGGACGCCCAGGCCTTTTTGAGTTCCCAAGCTCACCAGTCAATTCCTTTTTTTCTCAGAATGTACCCGACTGTTGATTTTGCTACTCCAAGCATGTCTGCTAACTCTCTGATGGATTTTTTCATTTTTTCTGCCTCAGGATGTTCTGCTTCCCCTCAATTGAGAGTTCCTTAGACCGCATGTTGTCTGGTCACAGCAACAACTTCCAAATGCAAAACCACACACCTGTAATCAACCCCAGACCTTTTAACTACTTCATTGATTACAGGTTAACGAGGGAGACACCTTCAGAGTTAATTGCAGCCCTTAGAGTCCCTTGTCCAATTACTTTTGGTCCCTTGAAAAAGAGGAGGCTATGCATTACAGAGCTATGATTCCTAAACCCTTTCTCCGATTTGGATGTGAAAACTCTCATATTGCAGCTGGGAGTGTGCACTTTCAGCCCATATTATATATATAATTGTATTTCTGAACATGTTTTTGTAAACAGCTAAAATAACAAAACTTGTGTCACTGTCCAAATATTTCTGGCCCTGACTGTATATATATATATATATATATATATATATATACTTACGTGTTTCCAGCGCTGCTGTAATACTTGCTCAGTATGCTCATGAATATTCACTGCAATGATCCACACGGAGCAGGTTAGGAGGACGGCGATGGAAGGAAGAGAGGAGGCTCTGGACCGAGACCAGCAACACCCATTTGACCTGACCGCCCCGCATATATGTAGTATTCTAGAATGCTGTATATAAGGGCTCACTATAAATATAAGGGACAAACCTGGTGACAGGTTCCTTTTAATTTACAAATATGGACAGGTGCGTATCTGTACGTGATGTGAAATATATGAGAAAAAAGGAACAGTCGTACACTGTCAAAAAACAAAATAAATTCTACCTAAAAAATATTAATGGAGGTATTTAGAATATTATAATGGCCATTGTAATACTAGCCCAGCGCCCCTTCATGGCACCCTCCTTTGCTGGGTCCTACACTAAACTGCATATTTTCTGGGTTTTAAAAACCTACAAGATCGGCTGGTAAACAAAATGGAGGCTAATGAAGCAGCCAAGAGCTGGGGGGCAAATCCAGCAAACAGAGCACCACTCCCTGTTACATACAAAGTAGAGACAAATGGAGGGGGTTGTGGCTGTACTGGCTCTTTTTTCCATATTTTTTGGAGTTGTCCTTTGTTGTGTACCCTATGGAAAGACACAGAACATCTTATATATACGGTGACCTCAGTTAGAATTCATTTGACCTCTGAGCTAGTTCTCCTATCTATTGTTTTGGAGGAGTTGAAAAAGCGGTGTAAACAAATTACTTGCCATATTCTTTTGGTCATTAAATCTTTACTAGCGTCCAAATGGAAGGAAATAGATGTCCCCTCAATACAAGAAGTTATACATAGGGTTTCCTTACACAACATATATGAGTACAACATAGCCCTGAAGGAAGGTAACTTTTCTAGATATGCTGAGAGGTGGTATCTGTGGTCTCTTAAATTTAACCCAACCCTTAAGATATACGACCTTTGATGTTATTCTCTTGTTTTTTTTTCTTCATATATTAGTTGTTTGAGTTTTCTTACTGTTTGCAAAATTTGCCTTACCGTATATTTGCAGTATGTTTCTTTTGCATAGTAATAGTTGCTAGGAATCCTGGAGTTGTATATTTTTCTTTATTTCTTTATTTTTTTAATGTTGCCTTTCAAATTATATCTAAAGCCTATTGTTTGTTAAAAAATGACAAAAATTGTAAAATAAGTAATTTCAATGCTTGCTGCACCTCATTTTATGTTTCCCCTTTCCCTTTTCCCTGTTATAAATAAAGACAGTATACAAAGTAGAGACAAAACAGAAAATGTAGAGAAAAAAACAGAATGAAACAGGGGTTCCCTTGCTGGTTTCCCACGCTGATACTAACCTAACTTCAAACCGGACTGGCAGCACCTTTACAAATGTGGACAGGTGTTTATCTGTACACGATGTTTCTCATCTATATATATAATTGCCTTATTCTGTCTGTCTGTCTGTCATGCTCCAAAATTGTGTCACCGTGACATGTCCTTACGGTGACACAAAGCTGATTGGCCGCTGGGTTCGCCATGGCCCCGCCCCCCCACACGGATTGGCCTCTCGCCCCGGCTACGCCCCCACACGGATTGGCCAGCCGCTCGCCCAGGCTCTGCCCCCCCCCACAGATTGGCCTCTCGCCCCGGCACCCTGCAGGCATTGGCAACTCGCCCACGCCACGCCCCGCCCCCCTCACGCAATAGACGTTAGCTCTCGCCCCCCCCCCCCCCGCATTGCCCGAACTGACACGGTCACGGAGCCACGAATCCCAGGTGAGTAATGTACTCCCCCCCCTTTCCCCCCTCACCAACGGGAGCCCACATCAGCGTACGCCGCCGCCGTATGCTGGTGTTGGCTCCCGTGCGAGCGGGGGACGTGTTGTGCTGGTAACCATGCTTGCATAGTTACCAGTAAATCAAGGTCCTGCAGCGGCGGGACTTCCACACGCACAAACATAACAGCACACACACACGCATACACACACACATCAGATCGCACTCACTCTCACACACACCTCACACACACCTCACACACACCTCACACACATCGCATCCACATACTCACAGCATCCGGCGATATCGCTTGCTTCTTGGCCTCGATACTGTGCTGTTGTGATCTTCCAGGACCTGACGGAGGATCACATGGCCAGAGGCATGTGGTATGTCCGGATGTTGTGAGTATCAGCGCGTATGTGCGATATCGTCAGTGTCTGTGTGTGTGAGTGGATGCGATCGGGTGTGTGTGAGTGGATGCGATCGGGTGTGTGTGAGTGGATGCGATCGGGTGTGTGTGAGTGGATGCGATCGGGTGTGTGTGAGTGGATGCGATCGGGTGTGTGAGTGTCGGCAGAGGAGCACGGCGTGCTGGAGGAGGCTGGGAGCAGAGAGGCTGATCATGGGGAAGGCTGGGAGGAGAGAGGCTGATGATGGGGGAGGCTGGGAGGGGGAGGCTGATGCTGGGGGAGGCTGGGACGAGGGAGGCTGATGCTGGTGGAGGCTGATGCTTGGGGAGGCTGATGCTGGGGGAGGCTGGAAGGAGAGAGGCTAATGCTGGTGGAGGCTGATGCTTGGGGAGGCTGATGCTGGGGGAGACTGGGAGGGGAAGGCTGATGCTGAGGGAGGCTGGGAGGAAGGAGGCTGGGAGGAGAGAGGCTGATCCTGGGGAAGGCTGGGAACGGGAGGCTGATGCTGATGGAGGCTGGAAGGAGTGAGGCTGATGCTGGGGCAGGCTGGAAGGAAAGAGGCTGATGCTGGTGGAGGCTGATGCTTGGGGAGGCTGATGCTGGGGGAGACTGGGAGCGGAAGGCTGATGCTGAGGGAGGCTGGGAGGGGGAGGCTGGGAGGAAGGAGGCTGGGAGGAAGGAGGCTGGGAGCAGAGAGGCTGAACCTGGGGAAGGCTGGGAAGGGGAGGCTGATGCTGGGGGAGGCTGGAAGGAGAGAGGCTGATGCTAGTGGAGGCTGATGCTTGGGGAGGCTGATGCTGGGGGAGACTGGGAGCGGAAGGCTGATGCTGAGGGAGGCTGGGAGGAAGGAGGCTGGGAGGAGAGAGGCTGATCCTCGGGAAGGCTGGGAAGGGGAGGCTGATGCTGAGGGAAGCTGGAAGGAGAGAGGCTGATGCTGGGGGAGGCTGGAAGGAGAGAGGCTGAGGCTGGGAGGAGAGAGGCTGATGCTGGGGAAGGCTGATGCTGAGGGAGGCTGGGAGGGGAAAGCTGATGCTGGGGAAGGCTGGGAGGACGGAGGCTGGGAGGAGAGAGGCTGATCCTGGGGAAGGCTGGGAGAGGGAGGCTGATGCTGGAGGAGGCTGGAAGGAAAGAGGCTGATGCTGGCGGAGGCTGATGCTGGGGGAGGCTGGAAGGAGAGAGTCTGATGCTGGTGGAGGCTGATGCTTGGGGAGGCTGGGAGAGGGAGGCTGATGCTGAGGGAGGCTGGGAGGAGGGAGGCTGGGAGAGGTAGGCTGAGAGAAGAGAAGCTGATGCTGGGGGAGGCTGATGCTGGGGGAGGCTGGGAGAGGGAGGCTGATGCTGGGGGAGGGTGGGAGGAGGGAGGCTGGGAGGAGAGAGGCTGATGCTGGGGAAGGCTGGGAGGAGAGAGGCTGATGCTGGGGACAGAGAAGAGAGGCTGATGCTGGGTGGAGAGAGGCTGATGCTGGGAGGAGAGAGGCTGATGCTGGGAGGAGAGAGGCTGATGCTGGGAGGAGAGAGGCTGATGCTGGGGGCAGAGAAGCTGATGCTGGGGGCAGAGAGGCTGATGCTGGTGCAGCATGGGGGATGGAGCACGATGGGGGGTGCGCAGCATCGGGGATGGAGCATGATGGGGGGGTGCGCAGCATCGGGGATGGAGCACGATGGGGAGTTCACAGCATGGGGGATGGAGCACGTTTGGGAGTGCGCAGCATGGCGGGTGGAGCACGTTTGGGAGTGCGCAGCATGGGAGATGGAGCACGATAGGGGGTGCGCAGCATAGGGGATGGAGCACGATGGGGAGTGCGCTGCATGGGGGATGGAGCACGATGGGGAGTGCGGAGTATGGCGGATGGAGCACGTTTGGGAGTGCGCAGCATGGCGGATGGAGCACGTTTGGGAGTGCGCAGCATGGCGGATGGAGCACGTTTGGGAGTGCGCAGCATGGGAGATGGAGCACGATGGGGGGTGCGCAGCATAGGGGATGGAGCACGAGGGGGAGTGCGCTGCATGGGGGATGGAGCACGATGGGGAGTGCGCTGCATGGGGGATGGAGCACGTTTGGGAGTGCGCACCTCCCCCCAAAACACACACACACACACACACACACACACGCGCGCGCGCACTGCACAACACACCACACACCACACATCACACACACACACACACACTGGGAACCACAAACAACTGCCCTACACAGACACCCACACACACAGACAACGCTGCGCACACACAGCACCCAACACACAAACACCGCGGCACACACAAATATACGCACATACCGCACAACACACACATTGCACAAAACATACCTCCCCCCAAAACACACCACACACACACAAACCGCGCAACACACACACAACGCTACAGACACACAGCGCTCCACAAACAACGCAACACACGCAACACACATACAACACCGCTCTCACCCCCCGTCACACCCAGACAACACCCAGAACATGTACAGCCCCTACACAAACACTTGGTAACTACACACAACAACATATATATATATATATATATATATATATATATATATATATAACAAAAATCATACATGAACTACACAATACGTAAAATCTAGAATACCCGATGCGTAGAATCGGGCCACCTTCTAGTCTATATATATAATTGCCTTATTCTGTCTGTCTGTCTGTCTTGCTCCAAAATTCTGTCGTTACCGCGACAAGCGTCTCATTGGCCGCTCGCCTCGCCTCGGCTCCGCCCCCCCCACGGATTGGCCGCTCGCCCAGGCTCCGCCCCCCCACGGATTGGCCTCTCGCCCCGGCCCCCTGCACGCATTGGCAACTCGGCCACGCCCCGCCCCCCTCACGCATTACACGCTCGCTCTGGCCCCGCCCCCTGCACGCATTCCCCGAACCGACACGGAGCCCCGACTCCCAGGTGAGTTCTGTACCCCCGGGAGCCCACAGCAGCGTACGCCAGCAACCCAGTCGACACATACCCTCGCATTGCTGGGGTTGCCGGCGTACGCCGGTGTGGGCTCCCATGCGTGCGGGTGGCGGGGTACGCTGGTAACCATGGTACACATCGGGTAATATTGTGTAGCATGGTTACCAGCGTACACCAGCTCCCGGTACACATGTGCAGAAAAGAAAATCTATATATATAATTGCCTTATTCTATCTGTCTGTCTGTCTTGCTCCAAAATTCTGTCGTTACCGCGACAAGCGTCTCATTGGCCGCTCGCCTCACCTCGGCTCTGCCCCCCGCACGGATTGGCCGCTCGCCCAGGCTCTGCCCCCCACACGGATTGGCCTCTCGCCCCGGTCCCCTGCACGCATTGGCAACTCGGCCACGCCCCGCCCCCCTCACGCATTGCACGCTCGCTTTGGCCCCGCACGCATTCCCCGAATCGACACGGAGCCCCGACTCCCAGGTGAGTGCTGTTCCACCGGGAGCCCACACCAGTGTATGCCGGCAACCCAGCCGACACATACCCTCGCATTGCTGGGGTTGCCGGCGTACGATGGTGTGGGCTCCCGTGCGTGCGGGGGGCGGGGTACGCTGGTAACCATGGTACACATCGGGTAATATTGTGTAGCATGGTTACCAGCGTACACCAGCTCCCGGTACACATGTGCAGAAGAGAGAAGACAGAAGAAAGAAGACCCCCGATCATACTCACCAGAAGCCGACCGGAACCAGGTGAGCGCATCAAGGTCCTGCAGCGGCGTAACACACACACACGCACACACATAAGAACAGACACACACACACACACACACACATCAGATCACACTCACTCTCACACACACCTCACACACACATCAGATCGCATCCACACACTCACAACATCCAGTGATATCGCTTGCTTCTCGGCGGCGATACTGTGCGTGCAATGACCTTCCAGGACCTGCCGGAGGATCACATGGCCGGAAGCATGTGGTATCTCCGGATGTTGTGAGTGTGAGCGCGTATGTGCGATATCGTCAATGTGTGTGTGCGTGTATGCGATCGTGTGTGTGCGTGTATGCGATCGTGTGTGTGCGTGTATGCGATCGGGTGTGTGTGTGTATGCGATCGGATGTGTGCGTGTATGCGATCGGATGTGTGCGTGTCGGCAGAAGGCAGAGGAGCACTGCGTACAGCACAGCTGCTGGGACCGCCCACCGGAGGGCACAGGCAGAAGTGGGGTGTGAGTGTATGCAATCAGATGTGTGCGTGTATACTGTCTGATGTGTGACTGTGGAGCACGATGGGGGGTGCACAGCATGGGGGATGGAGCATGATGGGGAGTGCGCAGCATGGGGGATGGAGCACGATGGGGAGTGCGCAGAATGGGGGATGGAGCACGATGGGGAGTGCGCAGCATGGGGGATGGAGCACGATGGGGAGTGTGCAGCATGGGGGATGGAGCACGATGGGGAGTGCGCAGCATGGGGGATGGAGCACGATGGGGGGTGCGCAGCATGGGGGATGGAGCACGATGGGGAGTGCGCAGCATGGGGGATGGAGCACGATGGGGAGTGTGCAGCATAAGGGATGAAGCACGATGGGGGGTGCGCAGCATGGGGGATGGAGCACATTGGGGGGTGCGCAGCATGGGGGATGGAGCACGATGGGGAGTGCGCAGCATGGGGGATGGAGCACGATGGGGAGTGCACAGCATGGGGGATGGAGCACGATGGAGGGTGCGCAGCATGGGGGATTGAGCACGATGGGGGGGTGCGCAGCATGGGGGATGGAGCACGATGGGGGTGCGCAGCATGGGGGATGGAGCACGATGGGGAGTGCGCAGCATGGGGGATGGAGCACGATGGGGGGTGCGCAGCATGGGGGATGGAGCACGATGGGGGTGCACACCTCCCCCCAAAACACACACACACACTGCCACACGCGCACCGCACAACACACCACACACACACTGGGAACCACAAACACCGCCCTACACAGACACCCACACACAAAGATAACGCCGCACACACACAACACCCAACACACAAACACTGCAGCATACACAAATATACGCACATACCGCGCAACACACACACATTTCACAAAACATACCTCCCCCCAAAACACACACACACACCCCACACCCACACACACACAAACCGCGCAACACACACAGCACCACACACAGACAACACTGTAGACACACAGCGCTCCACAAACAACACAACACACACACAGCGCTCCACACAAACAACACCGCTCTCACACCCCCCCCCCACCCAGACAACACCCAGAACATTTACAGCCCCTACACAAACACTTGGCAACTACACACAAGAACATCTATATATATAACAAAAATCATACATTAACTACACAATAAATTCTAGAATACCCGATGCGTTAGAATCGGGCCACCTTCTAGTATATATATATATATATATATATATACATTAACTCTAAAATCAATATCTATTGTGATGACAATTGGCCAATATAATATTAAAACTTGTGAAATATTTCAATCCGGTACCCTGGATATTTAGGGAATTTTACTTCAGTACTTAAGGCAGACAATGTCCCCAACAACAGGCAAGCAGAATGTACAAGATGAAATAAAAGTTCCCTCGTACTCCTAGACCTGAAGTGCTGAGATCAAGTCCACTGACACCGCCTCTTTATATGCAGAGATGTTTCCATTCTTAAAATCAGAGTACAACGGTCACGGACTCTACTAACACCACAGTGATCGTGACAACGTCCCACTCGACAGCCACAGACCTGTGTTCACTTTTAAAACGTAGAGGCTCCAGTGCCTACGGTGCTGATGTCATGTCAAAACCGCAGCAGATAACCCATGTGCTCAGATGGAATTCCCCCTTCAGAGCCGCTGAGCGCACTGATTGCCTGCTGCGCTGTTGATGAAACATCAGCACCGTAGGCAATGCAAGACACTGGTAGTGTTGATGGCACAGCCAGGAAAGCCAAGTAACATTTGTTTGTTTGTTTGTTGTAATATTCACTTACTCAAAGGTAACAACCTCTTAAAGGAAGAGTCAAATTCATTAAGAGGTGCACACATTTTAATGGATTTGGTGCATCTTACTCCAATAGACACTTCATGAAGGTTGGCATAGAAAAGCACCAGCCTTGATAAAACGGCCACCAAATGGTTACATGACTTTAGCAAATACAGACCAGGTGGGTGGTATACGTTACCAGGTTCACATGAGGTTCATGGTCCTGGTAACAATTTTACGTTCTTGTCCTGGTTTAGTTTTCTGGACACTGGACACAAGTTCTCTACTTTTGGAACCAATGGGTTGGCAATTGTAGTGGAAAACAGTTCTATACTCAATGACCTATTAAAATAAAGACATTAAAAATATTAAAACATGGACAGCCGCACATTACACATTTCAATAAAAAGGTGGGAGCCCAACTGCCAGTGACATACAGAGTACATGACCAAAATGAAGGCACTCACATCCTTAAATATAGCTACCGTAGCAGATGCACTCACCTACTCAAAATATGCATTGAGAATATCACATTTATGTGTATAGCTATTTATATACTGTATATATATGTACCGGTATACATATTTTTTTTTATATATATATATATATATATATATATATATATACACACATATATATTCACTAAGCATATCACATTTATGTGTATAGCAATTATAGCAATATATATATATATATATATATATATATATATATATATACATATATATATACACACACATTTGACATTTGTTATTTGTACTTCTGCCATGGTGTATGCGCAATTGTGTATTCATTTGATTGTAGCCACTGTGTTTTCTGCATTTCTTGTTATTATTCGTCCTTCAAATACTTGCTTACAAGGGGCATGGGGGTCATCAGTTATTTATACAAATCATATGGTCTTGTTTGTTGGCAATGAGCACTTTGTTTCCAAAGTCAGTTTGTGATAAAACTGCACAAAATACAATGAACAAATGTAACCTCTAGAAATGGACACTGATAGTAACCTCAGGTTTATATTCATTAGGAAAGGTAACTCTAGTACACACTGGTCAGGAAAATACCCTTCCTCCACTGGCTGTATTACTCACTGATTAGAAGATGATAGTAAAATCTGATTTGTGGAGGGGTTCAGATAAAAACACAGTTGCTTGATAAAAGAAAAAGAAAAGCATGCCTATTTTATTTCCTTGCACTCTTTTCATTTTATTATGGGTTCTTTTGTAGAAGCATATACATAGTGGGATGATGTGATGTAAGGATTGGGATGGCGGACACAGTTGCTGCTCAGAAGCTGACAGAAGAATGAGCAACGATGGCATACAATGAGGAGGAGGTATCTGATTTTTCATAAGGGGTGAAAGAGGGGTTTATGTCATGACTCTAAGGGATATTTTGCATGTTGCGACATCGCTACTGCGATATCGTCGGGGTCAAATCGAAAGTGACGCACGTCCGGCGCCGGTTACGACGTTGCAACGTGTAAAGCCTATATGCGCCGATAAACGATCGCAAAAGCGTCGTAAATCGGCGATCTCTGTAGCATCGGTCATTTTCATAATGTCGCTACATCAGGAGATACGATGTTGTTCCTCTTTCCTGCGGCAGCACACATCGCTGTGTGTGAAGCCGCAGGGGCGAGGAACATCTCCTTACCTGCCTCCACCGGCTATGCGGAAGGAAGGAGGTGGGCGGGATGTTTATGTCCCGCTCATCTCGACCCTCCGCTTCTATTGGCTGCCTGACATGTGACATCGCTGTGACGCCACATGACCCGCCCCCTTAGGAAGGAGGCGGGTCGCCGGCCTGACCGACGTCGCAGGGGGGGTAAGTGTGTGTGAAGCTGCTGAAGTGATAATGTTCACTACAGCAGCTATCACAAGATATTGCATGTGTGACGGGGGCAAGTACTATCGCGCTCGGCATCGCTCTCATCGGCTATGGGATAGCTGCAATCGCACCGACCCGAAGAATAAAGCTATCTAATCACTTATAATGCATAGTAAACTGCGTAAAAAAGAAAACCAATTCTTGACCTGTTGTTGATTTGTTCTTTCAGTGTCTTAAAGATTGCAGTAAGGCATTGCTCACATTTATCCTGTGTTCTTCACTGAGCGCTTACACTGGGATTTACGTGTAAATCTCTAAACTACTTCAGACAGAATTGCTGAATGAAGATTCACTTGACTGCAGTATTGTAGAGCCTTCTCCATACCCATCCCTCCACTCATACACTGGATCCCCTCCCATAAATGACAGAAAACCATTTTGGATTAAATATGGCCAAATCGGCCTTTATTATAACAAACAACAATAAGTTAAACTGAAAGATGAGAAGGTTCTTGGAACTCCAAAACCTGGCGGAAATCAATAATAACAGGAAACCATCCAGCATTGCGCCCCTAGACAGGACCACAGGCTCGGGGGTACCACTATTTATTTGCCGGAAAACATAGTCAACCATCCTGACTCCCAGGAACCCCACCCTGAGGAGCCCCAAATCCGCCAGGCAATTTCACCAAGATCTGAACAAATAAATGGGAGATTACATCCACCAGATGTACCCCCTCCCAACCATATTTTGCCACAAACTCCAAGAACCTCCTCTCCCCCGCCACAGCGAGCATTACTTGAACACTCATAATGAGAGTCACCCCACCAACAGAAGTGCCCATTCCACACCTTCCTGAATGCCCAACATCCACATATCGGTACCAATTACACAGCAGCGGGAGGCAGGAGGCTCAAAGCCTCAAAGCAGCGGGAGGCAGGAGGCTCACTGCAAGGGGAGAAGGGGAGGCAGGAGGCTCACTGCAAGGAGAGGCAGGAGGCTCACTGCAGGGGGAGGCTCACTGCAGGGGGAGTCAGGAGGCTCACTGCAGGGAGATGCAGTAATAAAGTATGCAAATTTTTCTTTATTAATATATCAGGTTCTTGAATGTCTTTTCAGAATAAATGAATTTGGTCCAACAAACATGGACGTTTCGGCCACAGGCCTTCGTCAAAATGGACTATTATCTGACAAATATACAAAAAGTAACAATCAATATTACATTCGTAGATGAAAAAACATGTATACCTTCCAACATCATTTTTTAATAAAAGATAAGGACATGATAATAAGGTAGAAACATACTGTGACATATAGTAAGAACTAGCATAATATGTTCATACACTTGTAGATTCAGGTGGATAGATAGTGCACATTTTAGGACCTGGATAATTAAATCAAGAATCCTACCCGAGGTGAGGGTGTGCACCCAGCTGCGCCTATGGAAGTCCGACCAGAGCC
Source organism: Anomaloglossus baeobatrachus (assembly GCF_048569485.1). Lineage (NCBI taxonomy): Eukaryota > Metazoa > Chordata > Amphibia > Anura > Aromobatidae > Anomaloglossus > Anomaloglossus baeobatrachus. Next base: position 131,822,763 of record NC_134358.1, read on the forward strand.
AAAGGGAAGAGAGAGAAAAAAAAGGAGGAAAAAAGGTAAAGAAAAAGAGGCAAGAGGAAGGAGGAAATAAAGAGCAAAAAAGCGAAGATATGTAAGGAACAGGTAGATTGAAATGGTAAATGGTAAAATGCAAGGCCATCTAATGTAGCACTCACCATGCAATATCAAATGCACGTAGACATTCGGCTAAGAGGCTGATAATCATAAAAATGAATGGAGTCTCATATGTATTTCTGTTAGGGCCAGGTGGACGGGCAGACCCAGGAGGTGGATCCACTGGGCCGAACACCTTAATGAAGGCAAGGGGTCCGGTAGCCGGAGCACTACGGGTAGCAGGACAGTCCGTGCAAAAGAGTGGAATGGAGAAGTCCCTGGAACCACGGAGTCACTGATGGTAGTCCGGGTGACGGAGCTCAGGTTCGGAGGCCGAGATGTTGTCAGGCAGAGTCCGGAACCGATGGAGCGAGAGGACGGATCACCACAGGGATCAGAGATGGTACGGACTGACGGGATGGCAGATAGTCAGCGTTCGGGGTTCGGGAATCGGCAGGACCGGATGGCGAGGCAGGAGCGGCTCTAGAAGAGAGATAGGTAAGTATATCACAGAGACACAAGGAGACCTGACTCCTAGCTTAGGAAACATGAAGAACAGGCCCCGCCCACTTGGACATTAAACCCCTTTATACCCTGTACCTGTGTGTTCAATTTCCTGTCAGTGGACGCTGGCCCTTTAAGAGAGGGTCAATGACCGCGCGCGCGCCCTAATGTGCATGCGCGAGGCCCGGGTGCCAGAAGCCAGGGCAGGGAGCGGTGAGCAGGAAGCAGGAGAGCCGGGCTGGGGCTGAGTAGCCGACGGGCGCCGGGAGTGGGGACCGGGCCGCCTGGGGACCGCAGGTGATGGAGGCTGGAGACCGTGGAGCGGGGGACGCCTGACAGAGGAGCCGGGAAGCGAAGCAGGGAAGCCGGGGAGCGTGGCAGGTGAGCCGGGGAGCAGAGCAGGGGACCCGGAGAGCGTGACAGTACCCCCCCCACACCCCCCTCCCCGCAACCGGGACAGGAAGGCACGTATCAGAGGAGTACCCACATTCTCCCGGGGTTCCCAGGACCTATGCTCAGGACCATACCCTGCCCAGTCCACCAGGAAGAACTGTTGGCCCCGTACAGTTTTCATGGCCACAATATCCCTTACCGCATAGATGTCATCATCAGCAATAGGAGGAGGAGCCGAACTGGCAGTAGCGGAGAAGGGACCAAGGACAACCGGCTTGAGCAGGGAGACGTGGAAGGAGTTGGGTATCCTCATCATGGCCGGGAGCTGCAGCTTGTAGGAGACCTCATTTATTCTGCAGAGGACTTTAAACGGCCCGATGTAGCGAGGACCCAGCTTGTATGAAGGTAGCTTCAATCGGACGTACTTGGAAGCAAGCCAGACGAGATCTCCTGGAGAGAAACACGGAGGATCCAAACGCCTCTTGTCTGCGTGTCTCTTCATCCGCAGGGAAGCACGTCCAAGGGACGCCTTGACAGAGTCCCAAATTGTTGCAAAGTCACGGGCTACAGCATCAGCAGCAGGGACATCCGAGGAAGAGGATACAGGTAATGGGACGGAAGGCTGAAGTCCGTAAACGACATGGAAGGGAGAGCTGGAGGAGGACTCACTGACGTGGTGGTTATGGGAGAATTCAGCCCAAGGAAGAAGCGTGGACCAGTCGTCATGATGGGCATTGACGTAGTGACATAAGAAGGAGGTCAAGATCTGATTGACTCGTTCCACTTGGCCATTCGACTGAGGATGGTAGGCTGAAGAAAAGTCCAGAGTCACTCCCAGATGTTTGCAGAGAGCCCTCCAGAAGCGGGAGGTGAACTGAGTTCCTCTGTCGGACACAATGTGTGATGGAAAGCCATGCAACCGGAAGATGTGCTGTATGTAGGCGTTAGCGAGTTCCTGGGCTGAGGGCAGTCCAGCCATAGGAACGAAATGAGCCATTTTGGAGAACCGATCCACCACGACCCATATGACGGTGTGTCCGGAGGACAGGGGCAAGTCCGTAATGAAGTCCATTGCAATGTGTTGCCACGGAACTGAGGGTATAGGCAGAGGCAGAAGACGGCCATATGGCAGATGTTTGGGCGTCTTGTTCCTGGCACAAGAGGAGCAGGCTGAGACAAAAGAAGCGACGTCCGTGCGAAGGGATGGCCACCAGTAATGACGTACAATCCTACTCCATGTTCTCTTCTGACCAGCATGGCCGGCTGTTTTCGAGGCATGGCCCCAGTGCAACACTTTTTGCCTGTCAGTCTCAGAAACATAGGTCTTCCCGGGCGGTATCTGGGCCAGGGTGACAGGGGCCACCGGAATAATTTTACTAGGGCAGATGATGGGCTGGGATGTCTCCTCCTCCTGCTCCATGGGAATGAATGACCTGGACAAGGCATCTGCGTGTACATTCTTGTCCGCAGGTCGGAAATGGAGCTGGAAATCGAACCTGGCAAAGAACAAGGACCACCTGGCTTGCCGTGGGTTCAGTCGCTGAGCGGACCGCAGGTATTCCAGGTTCTTGTGGTCCGTGTAAATGATCACGGGGTACACTGCTCCCTCCAGAAGGTAGCGCCATTCCTCCAGAGCCAGTTTGACTGCCAATAGCTCTCGGTCACCAATGGTGTAGTTGCGTTCAGGCGCTGAGAAGCTCTTGGAGAAGAAACCGCAAGTAACCATCTTCCCGGAGGAGTACTTCTGCATGAGCACTGCTCCGGCTCCCGAGGAGGAGGCATCCACCTCCAAGGTGAACTGTCGGTTTAACTCCGGACGGTGGAGCACAGGGGAGGAAGCAAATGCCCGCTTCAGAGAGCCAAACGCGGCGTCGGCCGCAGGTGACCAGTCCTTTGGATTAGCCCCCTTCTTGGTCAAGGCGGAGAGAGGTGCAGTCAGAGCAGAGAAGTGAGGGATGAACTGACGGTAATAGTTCGCAAATCCCAGAAAGCGTTGGATTGCCTTCAGTCCAGAAGGAGGGGGCCAGTTGAGAATGGAAGAGACCTTCTCCGGATCCATCTGCAGGCCGGTATCGGAGATTACGTAACCCAGGAAGGGAAGAGAAGACTGCTCGAAGACACACTTCTCGTACTTGGCGTACAGACGATTTTCCCTCAGTCTTTGTAGTACCAGCTGCACGTTCTCTCTGTGGGTCTGGAGGTCCGGAGAAAAGACCAGGATGTCATCAAGATACACCACCACACAGATGTAGAGAAGGTCCCGGAACACGTCGTTCACCAATTCCTGAAAGACTGCTGGTGCGTTACACAGGCCGAAGGGCATCACACAGTATTCATAGTGCCCATCGCGAGTATTGAACGCGGTCTTCCATTCGTCCCCAGAGCGGATGCGGACCAGGTTGTAGGCACCCCGAAGATCCAACTTGGTAAACACACGAGCTCCTCTAAGCCGATCAAACAATTCGGGGATGAGCGGCAGGGGGTATTTATTTTTCACGGTGATTTGGTTCAATCCCCGGTAGTCAATGCATGGGCGTAGGTCGCCCTCTTTCTTCTTAACGAAGAAGAAGCCTGCTCCAGCAGGAGAGGAGGATCTCCGAATGAATCCCCTTGCCAGGTTCTCTGTGATGTAGGTAGACATGGCCCTTGTTTCAGCAGGAGACAGCGGATATATCCGTCCTCGAGGTGGTGTAGTTCCCGGGAGCAGGTCGATGGCACAATCGTAAGGACGATGTGGCGGCAGTACCTCTGACTCCTTTTTATCAAAGACGTCTGCGAAGGACCAATAGGCCGAGGGCAGTCCCGGTAGGGACTCTGGAACCGGAGGTCGTCGGATGGGTTGAATAGTCTTCAGACAGTTCTCCTGGCAAGAGGAGCCCCATCGGGTGATTTCACCAGTACCCCAGCTGACTGAGGGTTCGTGTGTCCGTAACCAGGGGAGTCCCAGCAAGATTTGATGAGACATGTGTGGTAGGACATAGAGAGCGATGTTCTCGGTGTGCAGGGCACCGATACGCAGTTCCACCGGCTTGGTGATCCACGAGATGGTGTCAGAGAGGGGTCTCCCATCCACAGAGGCAATCACGAGGGGTTTGTCGAGTGGAGTAACAGGCACCTGGTACTTGTCCACCGTGGCCTGCTGGATGAAATTGCCTGCTGCCCCGGAATCGAGGTACGCCTCGGCCGTGAACCGCGTCTCTCCCGTTGTCACTTGAACAGTCCACGTAACCGGGTCTGAGAGAATCCCAGCACCTAGGGTGGCCTCTTCTACCAACCCTAGGCTTTGGAGTTTCCCGGCCTCTCTGGACAGGAGTGTAGAAGGTGTGTGCCCTCTCCGCAGTAGAAGCAGAGGCCCTTGGCGAGCCGTTCTGCTCGGCGTTGTTCAGACTGCCGCAAACGGTCGATCTGCATGGGCTCGTGGACGGAGACACCAGATGACGTTGACTGAAGTACGGCGGGCTTCTGCGGAGGAGAGGAATGCCGTATCGGACGTCTCTCACGGGACACCTCTTTGGATCGTTCCTGAAAGCGAAGATCCACTCGAGTCGCTAGGGCAATCAGGGCATCCAGGGTGGACGGCACGTCACGACCAGCCAGCTCATCTTTGATACGACCCGAGAGGCCTTCCCAGAAAGCGGCGGTTAGAGCCTCATTGTTTCACCCGAGTTCCGAAGCCAAGGTGCGAAAACGGATGGCATATTGGCCCACCGTCAGAGTCCCCTGACGTAGCTGGAGGAGAGATGAGGCAGACGCGGAGGCGCGTCCGGGCTCGTCAAAGGTGCCACGAAATGCCTGCAGGAACTCCTGGCTGTTGGTTGTCACCGGATCCTCCTTCTCCCACAAGGGGTTCATCCAGGCCAGTGCCTCACCCTCTAGATGGGACATCATGAACGCGACCTTGGCTTGGTCGGAGGCAAACAAGTGCGGCAGCTGCTTGAAATGAAGAGAGCATTGATTGATGAAACCCCTGCAGGTCTTGGGATCTCCAGCGTACCGGGGTGGTGAGGCCAAACGAAGTCTGAAAGCATCCGAGGAGGCTGCCACGGGAGCTGTGGCCGTGGATTGTACAGTGGAAGCTCGAGATGCCGAAGATGTGACCGACGCTTGCAGCGTGTTCAGGCGGGCGTCCACAGAAGACATGAAGTTCAGCATGCGGGTCTGGGTCTCACGCTGGCGTGTGAGTTCCTCCTGCCGCTAGTGCTTGGGCGGGATCCATGGCCTGTTCTTACTGTTAGGGCCAGGTGGATGGGCAGACCCAGGAGGTGGATCCACTGGGCCGAACACCTTAATGAAGGCAAGGGGTCCGGTAGCCGGAGCACTACGGGTAGAAGGACAGTCCGTGCTAAAGAGTGGAATGGAGAAGTCCCTGGGACCACGGAGTCACTGATGGTAGTCCGGGTGACGGAGCTCAGGTTCGGAGGCCGAGATGTTGTCAGGCAGAGTCCGGAACCGATGGAGCGAGAGGACGGATCACCACAGGGATCAGAGATGGTACGGACTGACGGGATGGCAGATAGTCAGCGTTCGGGGTTCGGGAATCGGCAGGACCGGATGGCGAGGCAGGAGCGGCTCTAGAAGAGAGATAGGTAAGTATATCACAGAGACACAAGGAGACCTGACTCCTAGCTTAGGAAACATGAAGAACAGGCCCCGCCCACTTGGACATTAAACCCCTTTATACCCTGTACCTGTGTGTTCAATTTCCTGTCAGTGGACGCTGGCCCTTTAAGAGAGGGTCAATGACCGCGCGCGCGCCCTAATGTGCATGCGCGAGGCCCGGGTGCCAGAAGCCAGGGCAGGGAGCGGTGAGCAGGAAGCAGGAGAGCCGGGCTGGGGCTGAGTAGCCGACGGGCGCCGGGAGTGGGGACCGGGCCGCCTGGGGACCGCAGGTGATGGAGGCTGGAGACCGTGGAGCGGGGGACGCCTGACAGAGGAGCCGGGGAGCGAAGCAGGGAAGCCGGGGAGCGTGGCAGGTGAGCCGGGGAGCAGAGCAGGGGACCCGGAGAGCGTGACAATTTCACTACAATGAAAGACATGTATTAGCAAGACATACTATACATATGTGTGATGTATAGATGAATAATCAATGACATATGTTGAATATATGCACGAAAAATTATAGTACCTGTGTTAGTTTGCATATCATCAGGTGATACAATATAATGCGTCAAGGGCACTTAGTGCCAGCACAAGGACTCTATGCTGAATATTATAAACAATGTAGTGTGCCGGGGTTATCTTCTCTCTATATATTTTTTTACCCTAGAGCACCTACTTATCAGTGACGCGGAGCTTCTCTCCCTACCACTGCAGGGAGAGGCTCACAGCAATGGGAGGCTCACAGCAAGGGAAGGCAGGAGGCTCACTGCAGGAGGAGGCAGGAGGCTCACTGCAGGGGAGAGGCTCACTGCAGGGGGAGGCAGGAGGCTCACTACAGGGGGAGGCTCACAGCAAGGGAAGGCAGGAGGCTCACTGCAGGGGAACCTCACAGCAAGGGTAGGCTCACAGCAAGGGGAAGCTCACAGCAGGGGGAGGCAGGAGGCTCACTGCAGGTCCTGGCACCGTTCAAATGTACGCGTGCCTGAAAGACGCACATACATTTGAATATGAGAGGCGCAGTCTGCAGGTCCTGCACGCACCTCATTTTGTACAGGCCTGAGGACTCCCCGCAGTACAAGGACCTGTGGTGAGTTACATGACTGTGATGTCACCACAGGTCCTGCTACAACTGCGGAAACTGCAGAGATCACACAGATTATTGTGTGCGATCACTGCAGTCTATGATGGAAAGGCTGGGGGCCCATCAGAACATGGGGGCCCAGTCTGCCCGCTAAACACCCCTGCCCAGCCCGCAGTAACAAGCCCGCGGTACCCTGCTCAATATAAAGCATGGGGGCCCACTGGGGACCAGGGGCCCAGTGGGGCCGTGGGGGCCCACTGGAGGATTCTCCGGTGCTCCGCTGGGCCAGTCCAACGCACTGTATGATCGATACGATCCTCGATCTTTACAGTTCGGGATTACCCATCACTAACATTTATCTATCTATCTATCTATCTGTGATGCCCCTGGATTATCAGGTCATCACAGGGTACTGCACACTCTTTTCCCTTAGTGTAGTATTCAAAATCCTCATGATTCTGGGTCCCCATCTTACAGTGCTGCCTCCAACAGCAGATCAAATCCCAGGAACACCCTGCACCACACCCACCAGACACACCAGTGGGCAGCTTAAGCGGAATAGGGTCGCCCACCTAGGGGTCAGGAAGGGAGGGTCAGGAGAGTGTCAGTGAAAGAGAGTGAAGGAAGCGGAGAGGAGTGAAGGGGAGGGAGCTTTGAGCGGTGGCTCCCCTAAGTTGCTGTCTAGGTTGCAGGCGGTGTTCTGGACATAGAGAAGTCGGACCCCCGGTCGCAGGGGATTGAGGCAAGGTGCCTGGACCTGTTGAGTGAACGGTTGGCAGCCTGGTCCTATCACCGGTTTGGTACCGAAAGTACGGCGGGGTACACGAACCCTAGGTTGGGAGAAGCTTCAGGCAACCCGGCAATTAACCTGCGGAGAGCAGAGCCTTTATGGACTGTTCCCAGCAGCTCCAGAATTTGGCACTAGCGCAACGAGGGGGATAGGGCCTTCAACATACGCAGCCCTCTGAAATCCCAGGTGTAAGCCCTGAGAGCAGGCTCCCACACTTAGCCACAGTGGGGAGCGGGGCCCGACAAGTTCCAGACTACCGGGCCACTACAGTGAATCTAAACTTTTATGACTGTGGCCTTAAGCCCCCGGGTCTGGAGACCCTCAAGCCACGAACGGACATTGCTCATGGATCCGAGCGTTTCGATCCGCTGCTGGGGCAGCACATATCTATCATTTATCTATCATTTTTCTAGCTTTGCACATCTTTTACACTTTAAAAATATCCAAACCAGACTGTGCAACATGTGCACTCTTTACACGGACGTGTGAAGGAGCCTAACACAGATTTAGAAAAATTTGTTAACATTTGAGAGAAAAAGGACTTTTGTGTAACATAGAAAAGGTCTTAGATCTTTGAGTTCAGCTCATGGAAGTAAAACCAAAAGTGTTGTGTTTATATTTTTGTATAGTATACGCAACAAGACAACCAGGTTCAAGACACCTTAAAGGAACTAAAAGGGACTAAGAAAAATAACGTAAAAAAAAAAAAATATAGAAAAAACATTGAAAAATACCAACTTTATGGTCCCAGAAAATGCCAACAAAAACATTTTTTTTTACGAACTTCTGACTATTTTCTAACACTTGAATTAAAAAAACCCTTACATTTGTATCTCGGTAATTGTACTGACCTGGAAAATCACGTTACTAGGTTTAAGAAATATGAACTCCTTAAAAATAAAATTCGAAAAATTATTGCTTTATTTGCACAATTTTTTTTTTTTTTACCATTTTTCAATACATTGAATGGTAAAATGAATGAACTACATTCATGCAGTAAAAAAACAAGCTCTAATTCAGCTATGTAGACTCTTGAGAGAATACGAGGAGGAAAAAAAAGGTGAAAAAATATTAAAAATTCCCATATTGTGAATGTGCTAAAGGGGGCTTTACACGCAGCGATATTGCTAGCGAGCACACCCGCCCCCGTCGTTTGTGCGTCACGGGCAAATCGCTGCCTGTGGTGCACAATATCACTAACACCAGTCACACGTACTTACCTTCCTAGCGACATTGCTGTGGGCGGTGAACAACCTCTTTGTTAAGGGGGAGGTTCGTGCGCCGTCACAGCGACGTCACATGGCAGGCGTCCAATTGAAGCGGAGTGGCAGAGAGCAGCCGCAGGAAAGTCACGCCCACCTCGTTGCCGGAGGACGCAGGTACGGTGTTATTCGTCGTTCCCGGGGTGTCACACGTAGCGATGTGTACTGCCTCAGGAACGACGAACAACCTACGTCCACAACAACCAACGAGATTTTGAAAATGAACGACGTGTCAACGATCAACGATAAGGTGAGTATTTTTGATCGTTAGCACTCGCTCGGAGCTGTTACATGCAACGACGACGCTATTGACGCCAGATGTGCGTCATGAATTCCGTGACCCCGATGACATATCGTTAGATATGTTGTTGCATGTAACGGGGCCTTAAGGCAAAACATTTGTTAGGGTTTCATTAATTTGCGCATATGATTTTAACAGTGCTCATGAGATTGTATAAAAAGTGGCAAGTAAAAGTCCAAGTTCATTTCTCAAGAAATATTGCTTTTTATCCAACTTATTGGCTTCAAATCATCAGAGGTATAAAGTTCAGGGATATATAGTAAATTACTCCAATACTGTACTGTAATCAGTGATAAGTGTCTCCTGTCATAAATACTCAATGTGGTATGCAGTTTTTCTCATCATTTAAAGGTAAAGTCCACCTTCACAACCATCTTTTACATCATGTTAATTCCACCAAAATGGAAAAATTAGGCAGTTTTGCAAATAATTTTAATACAAATCTACAAATTTTATGGCGCTCATTATGTCTACCTAGTAAGGCTGTGTTGACATGTCCTGTAGTCATCTGTTATCATGGATCTGTTAGAGATCCATTTGTCCGTTGTTAAATACTGGATGTTGGCTGGATCTGTTTTTAATATGTAGCGTCTATGGACAACGGATGCATTAACGGATTGCTATTTATTGTCCATTTGTAAGGGATCCGTTAAGAAAACAACGGATCCATTACAAATGCAAGTACGATGGATGGCTAAATAGCAATCCGTTAACGAATCCGTTGTCCATGGACTCTCATATGAAAAAAAACGGATCTGGCGGAAATCAGTTTTCCAATGAATCTGTTCTAACTTAGGACTACAGGACATGTGAACTTAGTCTAATAGACTACCAATACTTTATAACCTGGTATTCCAGGGATATTGGTAACCAGGGCCAGAGTCAGCACCCGGGCATGTGCCAGAGCCCTGGATTGCCGGGGGGCCCACTCGCTGTCGGTAGGAGCAGTGATGTATCCTGCACCCCCCATGGCGATTTCTAGGGCCCACAGTGATCAAGTGAGCAGCCGCATTTTCCTGGCTGCTGGCCCTTTAAATCCACATTCACTGCTGAACGCTGCATGCAGGTGCATTAAAGTTGAACTGTGGGTAGACCTAGCGTGTGGCTTCCTCCCGTCCCACAGATGAAGAGTGGAGCTGCATCACCAACATCCCGCCAAGTTCTATGTCCCCCCACCCCAGTGCTGTATACTCACCCAAAACGTTATGTCCCCTGACACCAATGCTGTGTACCCCAAGAACTGTATGTCCCCTGACCCCAGTACTGTATACACTCAGAGCTGTATACCCCGCAGAGTTTTATGTCCCCTGACCCCAGGGCTGTGTAGCCCCCAAGATTTGTATGTCCCCCCACCCAAGTGCTGTATACCCCCAGAGCTGTATCTCCCCCCACCCCTTTGCTATATAACCCCCAGAGCTAAATGTCCCCTGACCTCAGTGCTGTATGCCCCCCCCAGAGCTGTTGGTCACCCCACCCCAGTGCTGTATATTCCCCAGAGCTGTATGTCCCCCCACTCCAGTGCTGTACACATCCCTAGTGCTTTGTCTCCCATCACAGTGTTGTATTCTCCCCCAAAGCTGTATGTCCCCCCCAGAGCTGTATGTTCCCCCACCCTACAGCTGAATGCTCCTCTCTAAGGCTATATGCCCCACTGAGCCGTATGCGCCCTCCCCATTTATGTGTATGGCCCCATTAATTTGTATGTCACCAGGCCCTCCTGTCATGTATATACAGAATTGTCAGTGCGCAATGTGTGTGGCCATGTCTGTTAGTGATGGCCACCAATCAACGCGGCACAGCCATATAACCCGGGACACCAGCGGGGGAGGTGATTGATGCTGCTGCCGGATTCCCCATATTAAAAATATCTCTAATGTGTCTGTGTGTCTATGTATGTCACTGTATATGACTGTGTATAGATTTTTTGTCTATTTAGATGTATTTTTGTGAATTTGTCTTCAAATATTATTATTATTATTTATTATTATAGCGCCATTTATTCCATGGCGCTTTACAAGTGAAAGAGGGTATACGTACAACAATCATTAACAGTACAAGACAGACTGGTATAGGAGGAGAGAGGACCCTGCCCGCGAGGGCTCACAGTCTACAGGGAATGGGTGATGGTACAATAGGTGAGGACAGAGCTGGTTGCGCAGTGGTCTACTGGGCTGAGGGCTATTGTAGGTTGTAGGCTTGTTGGAAGAGGTGGGTCTTGAGGTTCCTCTTGAAGCTTTCCACGGTAGTGGAGAGTCTGATGTGCTGAGGTAGAGCGTTCCAGAGTATGGGGGATGCACGGGAGAAATCTTGTACACGATTGTGGGAAGAGGAAATAAGAGAGGAGCAGAGAAGGAGATCTTGTGAGGATCTAAGGTTGCGTGCAGGTAGGTACTGGGAGACTATATGTTTATGTATGTATGCCTGTGTGTGTATGTATCTGGGGATGTGTGTGCCTGTGTGTGCATGAGGCCCTCTGAGATTATTTCGCCTGGGGCCCACAAAAACCTGGAGCCGATCCTGTTGGTAACCAACCATTCTCTCATCCATAGACATACACTAGGTCCAATGAACATGTGATTGTAGTTCAGCTCAGCTGTGCTAATGCAGATGTGTGCAGACTTGTGCTGTCAGACCTCCTATGGTATTGGCCAAGGTATTTCAGAGAGGAAGGGCTTCTATTTTAAAGCTGCAAAAAATCCCTTAGTCTGGGGCATTATAGGGAATAATAAATATTGAATATAGGAACATAATCATCCTAAATCATGTTTATGTACAATTATTCAAAAATATTGAAGTGAATTCGGGTATTAAAATAATGTATCACTGATTTTGTCCTTATCGTTGTAGGATTGAAGAGGAAATGGGAAAAGTTTGTCTCCTATCTCAACTGTATTTGGAATTTAAATTTCATGATCAATATTTCTTCATAAGAGATAATCAAGAAAGTTTATTTGAACAATTACCTGAATTTCAAAAGAAAACACTGAAAAGTATCTACTTAATATGGCTTTCAGTTAGATAAACATCATCCAAAAAATCTTCTTGAGCTAATTAGAAGAATTCTAAAACACGAGAACAATTTGAAAAAATGACCATTGATTCTACGGTGGTGAAAAAAAGGGTCTAATTGTTTAGATGAATACAGAGAATAAATGAGGAACATTTTGATAAGAAAAAGGAGGAGGAACTTCCATTGGGGTTCAGGTCAATGCCGGGTCCCAAAACGAACTTTATCTAAAGTCCGGTTGCACCCACTGAACTTCCATGGGTTTGCTCATCTCTGGTTACGATACTTATAGAGCCGTATTTTAATTGTTCTCTGTTTAAACAAATACAGTGGATTGCAAGTTGACAAAGATAATTAGTGAACCTGAAGAGAGCAAAAGTCCATCTATGTTCTACTTTACATACGAAGGAAAATTACAATTTATAAAGTGGTATAAAGTGTCAGTGACATTTTTTATACTTTCAAAAGGATGCCAGAACGTCTGTATTGAAGACCTATCAGGAGGATGGGTTATCAATATCAGATGAGGAGGAATCCGACATCTCGCACACCCACTGTAGATCTTGAGGGGGCCAGATGTACCAATGTACAGAGCAAGAACAGCACAGTGTAGTGGCCAATCTAAGGCCTCTTTCACATGTCAGTCAAAAACACATATTTTTCACTGATGTGTTAAAGATGCATTTGGCCCTCCGTGTGCCATGAATTTAGCACACAGAAAAGAGCTGTGGAAATAAAAGCGCAGATAGGGTATTACCCCAATATATGTGGGGTAAGGAGGGGGAGTGAATACTCACCAGATGCAGTTGTGCAAGTCACAACTCCATTACTCGCGCGTATAACTTAGATCCAGGCTGCAGCCACCCAATGGCAGATAACAGAGAAGAGTAGAGAGGGATGATAAATGACGCGCCAAATGATCACTTGTTAAATTGTCAGATTAACGTGTCTCTATTATTGGCATAGGTCTACGCGTTTCAGGAGCTCTGCTCCCTTCCTCAGGACCGTCAAGCACCAATGAAACATCAAATCTACAACAGAATCACAATGATGGAAAAAGAAGCATGCAAAATAATTCCCATTAAGGCAAACAGAGCAATGGTGAAAAAGCAGTCATGGAGGAGGTGGAGACCTAAAACAAAACCCCCCCAACGCGTATCGCCATATTCAGATGGCTTCCTCAGGGAAAAATGGGGTGTCCCCCGTAGACCCCGTTTTTCCCTGAGGAAGACATCTGAATATGGCGATACGTGTTGGGGGGGTTTTGATTTAGGTCTCCTCCTCCTCCATGACTGCTTTTTCACCATTGCTCTGTTTGCCTTAATGGGAATTATTTTGCATGCTTCTTTTTCCATCATTGTGATTCTGTTGTAGATTTGATGTTTCATTGGTGCTTGACGGTCCTGAGGAAGGGAGCAGAGCTCCTGAAACGCGTAGACCTATGCCAATAATAGAGACACGTTAATTTGACAATTTAACAAGTGATCATTTGGCGCGGCATTTATCATCCCTCTCTACTCTTCTCTGTTATGAATTTAGCACACGTGTGTTCTCTGTGTGCTATCCGTGATAGCACATGGAGATCAGGCACTCCTATACTCATCTGTCCCCGGCGACGCTCTCTGTGGTGCTGATGTCTCTGGCTCTTCTGTCTCTGGCCGCTGCTGTCTCCCCTCTACTTGTCACGCTTCCCGGTCCCCGTGCCCCGCTCTCCGGTCCCCGTGGCCCGCTCTCCGGTACCCCTGGTCCGCTCCCCGGTTCCCGGCGGCGTCCCCTGCTCACCACTCCGGTCCCGGCCTCTTCTTCCTCCTGCGCCCTCCATGTGTCCTGCTTCCCGCTCCCGGCGCCCCTCTGCGACGTGGGACACTCACCCGGGCACTCCTGCTTCCTCTGCACCGCTCCCTGGACTGGCTTCTGGCACACGGGCCTCGCGCATGCGCATTAGGGCGCGCGCACGGTCATTGACCCTCTCTTAAAGGGCCAGCACCTAGAAACAGGAAATTGCATAGACAGGTACAGGGTATATTAGGATTCTCTTTCCTGGTGGGCGGGGCCTGTTCTACGTGTTTAGTAAGCTAGGAGTTCAGGTCCCCGTATTGCTGTGTCCAGTATTAACCCCTGTCTGTCTCGCAGAGCCTGTCCTGCCACGCCAGCCGGTCCTGACCACGTCCGTTCCAGTACTACTGACGGTGACTTCGGCGGAAGTACCACCACCTCTGCAGCTCCGCCAGTCTCCAGTCCCTGGCTCCGTTTGGTGACCCATCCCCTCGCTCAGCAGGTTCCGGATTCAGTCTGACCCTTCAACCCGGCCTCGGACCCTGAGCCTCGTCACCCGGACTACCGTCTAGAACTCCGTGTTCTCAGCGACATCTACTTTCCAGCTCTCCTACGGACTGGCTTGCTACCAATAGTGCTTCGGCTGCCGTGCATCAAGACCCTTTGGCGGGGTGACCGGCCTGGCTGCCTCACCAGGGGAACCCGGTGTACGGTTCAGTGTTTCCACCACCCGGACGTAACACTACTGTTACTTCTGGGTCGGAGTGCACTGAATATTCATTAGCATAAGTAGCTGGCCTGGAAGCAGGAGACAGCAGCATCTGGAGACAGTATCGCTGGAGATAAGGGAGTGTAAAAATCATTTTATTTCAAAGATACGTATTTCTCTGGTAGTCATCCCATGGATCACATCACTGTGTGGTCCGTGTGACATCAATGATGCCAGAGAAAAACAGAAACACCGCACGGAAAGACGGTCAGTGAGAAATCACTGATGTGTGCGTAGACCCATTGATTTTAATTGCTCTGCGTATGTCAGTCATTCCGGGACGTGTAAAAACAGCAACATATGTACCAGAATCACTGACGTGTGAAGGAGGCCTATGATATATTCACTCAGTAATCTGTGATGGTTTCACCAGATGGTACAGGGGAATAAGAAATTCCACTTCAGAAGTGGGTAGCGCTGCAGTGAGTCAGATGAAAATAAGGAAATCCAACACTTAATTAGGGTATGTGCACATGTTAAGTATTTGCAGCAGAAATTTCTGCACCAAAATTACTTCACCAAAACCATGCAGTTTACAGTACCAACAAAATGAATGAGATTCTGAAACCTCATTCACATACGTATGTTTTTCTTGCAGATTTGAATTAGTTTAATATCTGCAGCTTGTAAATTCTTTCAGGGTTTTTCACCCATTCTAATAAATAGGGGAAAAAAACGCATACAGAACCAATGCAAAAAAAAATGCATAAAAAATGGGCTTATGTTACTCAGCATTTGTGCTGCCAAGGAATGCATTTTTTTTTTTTAAACATCTTTTTATTAAATTTTAACCGAATTTCTTTTACAATCTGCTCTTATACAAAGAGCATTTCATTGATGACATTATAATCAAAACAGTCCCGCCCACCCCTCCCCCCGCTCTGCGTGCGACCAGAAGCAACTTAAAATGGTAACTTATGTAATTGGTATGTGTCCATTGAGCAGTTCAAAAAGGTACCAAGAGGTCTGTCCAAACTGAGATTTAAGTCTTTCCTTAAGCACTGTAGCCAAGTTAGGTATAAATAAAGACCATGTTTCAAAGAAACGCTTAGTCAACTTCTCCTTATTTGACAGTGCATCCAGCCAGTCCATTTTGAATATGAACATTAGTTTTGTTTGGATAAACGCTAGAGAGGGTGCTTCAGGATTTACCCAGAGATGTAGGATACTTTTCCTAGTGGCCGAGGCCCAAATAGTTAACATTGCTTTGGTACCTCTCGGAAGACTTTGTTGAGCCTCCTCCAACATGTTAAAAATCGCCCACTGTGGTGTCAGAGCAAACTGAATATTGTATGTGTTTTGTAAGACTGAGTGAACGCTTCTCCATACTCCCTGTATCTGAACACAGTCCCATAAGTGGTGAAACAGGTCAGTGTCTCTTATGCCACATTTAGAACAAGAGTATAAGGCATTTGTGTCCATTTTTGATTGAATTTTTGGAGTAATATATGCTCTATGTAGAATCATCAAGGCCATATCTGTGTAGCTACTGGACGACAGAAATTTACGTTGCAACAGCGTGGCTTGTAAAAAATCCTTTACCTCGAACTCTGGCATGTCTACCTTCCATTTTGCTGGACCTGTTGTTTTCCCCTCCCATGTCCAAACTGTACGCAACATTGAATAAACCTGACTAGTCGAGGACGCCTGGCTTCTTGCCCTCCTAAGAAAGTTATCCACACTTCCTCCAAGATCTCCCTTTGGCTTGTCAACAAGATATTTTTGTGCCAAGCTACGCGCCTGAAGAAAAAGAAAAGGCTGACCCACAAAAGCTGGAAATCGGTGTGCCGCCTTCTCGTAAGAAAGCAACGACCAATCAGGCTCCATTAGATCTGCAGCATAAGCACAACCCTGCATTGACAATGTTTCATAAATCCTCGGAGGGCGACCCTGGAGGAATCTCGGATTTCCAATAAAGGGTTGAAATGGGGAACTTGAAGTGTTAATTTTACCAAGTTTCCTCACCTTCCTCCACGTTAGTATAGTATGCCATAGTGTTGGATGATCCCTAACCTCACTCGGTATTTCCTCGTTCCCTAAATGCAGCAATGCTGTTAACGAGACTTGTGAACATAGCTGTTGTTCCAATTGTACATTGGCAAAGTGAGATACTCCTCGCACCCAGTCCACCACATATCTAAAATTTGCTGCTAGATTATATCTGCCTAGATCTGGAAGATTTATGCCCCCTGCCCCTTTTGGTAATTGAAGCTTGATTAAGCTGATCCTAGTACGCCCCTTGTGCCCCCAAATGAATTTTCCAAAGGATGAATTTAGTAGCTTAATATCTGATTTGCGTAGAAGCAACGGGAGAGTCTGAAATAAGAACATTATTTTGGGGAATGCTACCATTTTAATTAAGTGACATCGACCCGAAAAGGATATTTTCAGATGTTTCCAAGATTGGAGTAGATGTATTAATGAATTTATAAGAGGCTTATAATTAATTTGATATAGTAACAAGGGGTTTGCTGGGAGCTGAATCCCCAAATATTTAATGGACCTGGTACACCACTGGAAGGGAAATAAGTTGTTATCAATTTTACCCGATTTGTACATTGCCAATGCCTCAGTTTTTTTGTAATTTACCCTGAAGCCTGAGGCCTTTCCAAAATTATTCAATGTGTTCATTATCTCTGGAATCGCTTGAGAGGGATTGGCAATAAACAATAAAATATCATCGGCAAAAGCCAAAAGTTTAATTGTTGTCCCACCGACTCTCATGCCCTGAAATATTGCTAAATTATGTAGGGTCCTCAACATTGGGTCCAGAGCCAAATTAAACAATAAAGGTGACAAGGGACACCCCTGCCTCGTTCCCCTCTGTACCTCAAATGGCTCAGAGAATGTATTATTTATAGATAGTCTGGATTTGGGGTCTGTGTATATCATCTTGACTGCTTCGCAAAACCAGGATCCCACCTGGCAACATGCCAAAAGATTATGTAAATAGGCCCAATAGACCCTGTCAAAGGCCTTGTCCACATCAAGGCTAACTACTATATGTTTGGTACATCTATGCTTCCTGCTATAAGAGATAGCCCCAATAGCCGTCCTGATGTTATAGGTGATGGATTTCCCATGCACGAATCCCGTTTGGAAGGGCAGAATAAGATCTGGAATCACTTGTTGTAATCTACCAGCTAGTATTTTAGTAAAGATTTTAAAATCAGAGTTGAGTAATGAGATGGGTCTGTATCCCTCCACCTGTAGTGGGTCTTTTCCTGGCTTAGGTAATACTATAATGTTTGCCTCATTGAACCTGTCGGGAATTATTCTATCTGTGACTGTCGCGGGCGGGGAGGAGGGTGTCAGCACACTACGCTCACCCCTTCTGCTCGGGTCCGGCGGCTGCTGCTCAGTGGTGGCTCGAGCTGTGGGCCGGATCCCGGGGGTTCTCGAGCGGCACTCCTCGCCCGTGAGTGAAAGGGGGGTTGTTGGGTGTGCGGATGTTTATTGTCCGTGACGCCACCCACGGTTGTGGTGATTTCACCACCGCTGCTCAATATGGGGATCCCGAGAATGGTGATGCGGAGCAGCCAGGTGTTGCGTTGCCCCTCCGTGGGTAGGGGGTTGGTGATCCCGGGGCCCGGTGATGAGATGGGAGGTGCAGGGCCTGGTGGGCGCAGGGACGCGGGGGCAGCGCTGTGCCTTGCGGCACTGTGGTACTCACTCAGCCTGAGACGTTGACACAGTTTTACGGTAAACCACACGGCTGGAAAGACGGTTCCCACGGACGGCTGCACTTGCTCTCCCAGTAGGTGACGGTGATGTCCCTTTTCCTTGCACCTTTGTTTCTGTGTTGGTAGCGATGGGTTCCCACCGGTAACCCGCTCCCCGGTTTCAAGCTGGACCGGAGGAGCTCTACTCTTTGCCCGCAGGCGCTGGCCCTGAGAAACTGGTGCCCTGGCGGTGGCGGTGTTTCTCCTACAATGGTTGGGCTGTTGCCTTCTATCGGGACTTGGTTGTTGGGGGATCTGCGTCCCCTTCACTGACGGATTAGGCAAATTCTGGCGACTCCAAGCCTTGCCGGGGTCCGAGAGGCCCCTGTCCTGGTGCTGACTGTCCTTTGGTACACTGCTCCAGACCGCCGGGCCACTACCCGTCCGCGGTCCTTCCAGGAACTTCCAAACGGTCACCCCTCCGGACAATCACCACCGTTGCTGACCTTGCTGACTCCGTCCTGCACTCAGCTGGACTACTTCAGGCTTTTCTCACTCTTTCTTTTCTGTCACCACTCTTACTGTCCTCCTTTACCACTTTACTTCCTTCACTTCACCTCTTGTTTACTCCTCCACTTAGCTCCTCACTCAAGCTCTTCCCTGAGCTGACTGCCTGGTTCTTCCCGCCTCCAGAGCTGTGAACTCCTCGGTGGGCGGAGCCAACCGCCTGGCCCACCCCCTGGTGTGAACATCAGTCTCTGGAGGAAGGCAACAAGGATTTTAGTTTAGCTTTGGTGTTCCTAACTGGGGTGTAGGGTGTGTTGGTGCATGACCTGTGACCCCTGGCTTGCCCAGGGCGTCACATGACTATCTTATTATACACTACACATAGATGAGGACCGATAGAGGCTCCCAAGATCTTATAATATTCGTTACTAAATCCGTCGGGCCCTGGGCTTTTGGCTAGTTTAAGAGTGCCAATAGTTTTTACTATTTCTGAAATATTTATAGGGGCGTTTAGTACTACTCTTTGTTCCTCTGTCAAGATGGGCGCTACGGTACCATGGATAAAATCAGCTTCCCCGTCAACCTCCCTCGGTTCCGCCTCATACAGCGAGCCAAAGAATGCCCTGAACTCCTCCACTATTTCCTCATCTTTTGTTACCATGGTACCATCTTTCTTTTTAATTTTGTGGATTCTAGTGGTGGTTCTAAAGGGTTTGGTTAAAGAAGCTAGTAATTTCCCAGGTTTGTTGCCCCATTTAAAGTATTAATGTTTCTGGTAGTCCAGGTTACTAAGTGCCATCTCATGGGCCAAGGTGTCCGCCGCCTCCTTGGCCTCTAAGAAATGTTGTTTTGTCGTATCCGTGTTGTTATTTTTAAAATCTTTATATGCCTGCGTGAGAAGTTTTTGTGCTGATATAGTTTTGTTCCAGGAGCTTTTTTCTCTTATGGCTGACATATGATATTATCTGACCTCTTACTACTGCCTTGGAGGCAGCCCAATACAAACCAGCGTCCCCACTATGCTCGTGATTATCCTTCTCATAAAAGCTCCAGTAGTTTTGTAAAGAAGCTTTGAAATCCTCAGATTGATATAAATATGAAGGAAACCTCCACCTTCTTTCCCGTAGTATTGTGGTAGATAATAACAAATTAAAAGTAACCGGTGCATGATCCGAAATACAGATGTCTAGGATGTTGGAGGAAAGTAAATGTGGCGTCAGTGCTGGGCTTAGTAGCCAATAGTCAATCCGTGTATGTAAGTCATGGACATGTGAATAAAATGTATAATCTTTATCTATTGGGTGCTGCATGCGCCATGTGTCTATTAGTCCCAATTGATTGACGAGATATTGCAAACCACTATGGAGCGCCAATAGAGGAGATGGCTGGGGACTTGACCTGTCTAAAATTCCATCATGAGCCTCATTGAAATCTCCGCCTACAATTAAATTAGTCATATCCCAACCTGTGATACTTTCGATCAATCTGGCTCTGAACTGTGGATCAGGAATATTTGGTGCATATATGTTTGCTAAGTTGTAGATAGTGCCCTCTATCTTCACTTTCACCAATAATAATCTCCCCATAGGGTCCTCTGAAACCTCCAGAACTTCATGACTAATATGCTTATTGATCAATATAGCTACCCCACTTTGTTTTCTCGTAAATGACGCTTCTGCACATACGGCATATTTTCTGCTGTGAAGAAATGGGTGATTGCCCTTCATCCAGTGTGTTTCCTGTAAGAAGACAATATGGCAATTTAAACGATGTAGATAATTTAAAACTTTTTTCCTCTTAATAGGAAAGTTTAACCCGTTAACATTCCAGGAGCACCAATACAGCGATTTAATCGTGGACACATTTGTGCTCTCTGTGTTAGTCATTTATCCTATTCCAGAATTAATTGTAAAATTATAAACAACCTATTTGGGTTCCCACGTCCATCCCAGCGAGTAAACGCGACAACCCATATTAGAGCTAAACTAAAGGTACGCACACAGAGCCCCCTAACCCCTTCCCATCTAAACAAAAACCTTAATCTAATGGCAATGTCACCTGCCTCTCTGGCAGTCCTGACACTGAAAAAAAAAAGGAAAAACAGAATGAACATCAGAACTGTAGCACAGTGACGTCTCCGATTTAAGTGTCTATGTTGAGTGCTGGCGAAGCTCCATTTTCCTGAAGAAGGTAATTTAAAGCCAACTTAGGATCTTCAAAAGTCCAATTCTTTCCCCCTGTAGTGAAGCGTAGAACAGCAGGATACAGTAGACTGAAGCGAATATTTTTTTCCGCCAATAGTTTGCATACTGGATTGAAGGCTTTGCGTCTTGTTGTCAAGGCTGCTGAGTAATCTTGGAACAAAAGCAGTTTAGAGTTATTGTAGGTAAGTGAGCGATTTTTTCTAAACGCTGTCAGCAATCTGATCTTGTCTTGGAAGTCCAGGACCTTAAAAATTACTTGTCTGGGTCTGACCTCTCCATCATTTCGAGGTGGGCCCACTCTGTGGGCCCTTTCAATAGCAATTGGCCCCGACTTTAGATCCAATTTCAAAGCTCCTGGTAGCCATTCTGAAGTGAGTTTCAGTAGATCAGCTTGCCAAACCGATTCAGGGACGCCCACCAACCTTAAATTATTGCGTCTGGACCTGTTCTCCAGATCATCTACCTTGTCCAGCAATACAGCAATGTCCTTATTCCTGCTCTCTAGCATCTCTGAAATTTCCTTTACAGAGTCCTCCATGTCAGAGACCCTCTGCTCCACATCTGTTAGCCTTGAACCCTGGGCATTAACTTGGGTGACTATAACGTCTAATGAAGACTGGAAGGCTGCCAGCCGCCAATCAATCACCGGCATCAAGAGATCCGTGATGGCCTTAGCAGTGGTCTGGGGTGGGTCTGTAGTTGCCTCAGGGGAAGCCCCTGGTGATGGGGGTGCATTTTGGTTTCGTCTTTGCGGTCTATTTCCTTTACTTGGTTGTGTGGCATTGCTCTTACCCACAAATTTATCCATAGTAAGAACTGTAAATATGGAGCTTCTTTAGAGACTGTGGTGACGTCACAATAACATAAGCTTAATTACATCTGTGTGGTAAACTTGACTGTTTCACAATTATTTCCAGAGTGTATAGATGTTACTTGAAAAAGACCAGTCAGAAGGGCAGGAGGCAGGCCAGATGACTGATCCCACTTCTTTTTGTTTTTCACCCTCTACTATACTGTCAGTGCTGGTGAAGTGGTGGAGTAGGGGTTAATCAAGTTGAGCTGTGATGCACTTCAGGCTTATCTGCCTCTGTTTACTGTTGCAGATTACAGGCCTTGTGCAGCAGCCATGTAAAGGCCCCATCACACTAAGCAACATCGCTAGCAACATTGCTGCTAACAAACAACGTTTGTGACGTTCCTAGCGATGTTGCTGTGTGTGACATCCAGCAACAATCTGGCCCCTGCTGTGAGGTCATTGGTTGTTGCTGAATGTCCTGGGCCATTTTTTAGTTGTTGCTGTCCCGCTGTGAAGCACAGATCGCTGTGTGTGACAGCGAGACAGCAACAACTAAATGTGCAGGCAGCAGGAGCCAGCTTCTGCGGAGGCTGGTAACCAATGTAAACATCGGGTAACCAAGAAGCCCTGTCCTTGGTTACCCGATATTTACCTTCGTTACCAGCCTCCGCCGCTCTCACTGTCAGTGCCGGCTCCTGCTCTGTGCACATGTAGCTGCAGGACACATCGGGTTAATTAACCCGATGTGTGCTGTAACTAGGAGAGCAGGGAGCCAGCGCTAAGCATTGTGCGCTGCTCCCTGCTCTGTGCACATTTAGCTGCAGCACACATTGGGTAATTAACCCGATGTGTGCTGTAACTAGGAGAGCAGGGAGCCAGCGCTCAGTGTGCGCTGCTCCCTGCTCTCTGCATGTGTAGCTCCGTGTGCTGGTAACCAAGGTAAATATCGGGTTGGTTACCCGATATTTACCTTAGTTACCAAGCGCAGCATCTTCCACGCGGCGCTGGGGGCTGGTCACTGGTTGCTGGTGAGCTCACCAGCAACTCGTGTAGCGACGCTCCAGCGATCCCTGCCAGGTCAGGTTGCTGGTGGGATCGCTGGAGCTTCGCAGTGTGACATCTCACCAGCAACCTCCTAGCAACTTACCAGCGATCCCTATCATTGTTGGGATCGCTGGTAAGTTGCTTAGTGTGACTGGACCTTAAGATGAGACCTGCAGGGATGTATCTGCCCCCTCCTCAGCCCCCTGTTTATCTCCTGACCAAGGAATGCATTTTTGGTGCAGAAATTTCCGTGTCACATACCCTTTGTGGATTAAAATCTACAGGTTGTTTATTTTCTAATGATTGCTGGATCTTCCTATATTCTTCTGATGCGCATTGCGGTGTCCCAGATGTACCAAAACATAAAGTTCCACTAATTTTCAGGACATTTTTTCTTCTTAATCTGTATAATTTTTGTATTTTTTATTGACAAAACATTTCTGCATAGAACAATAAACTACAAGCCTTGAATTATCATTTTCTATAGCATTGCTGTTCCTTTTGTCAGTGAAATATTTTATGGAATTCTTTGCCAACTGGAACATTGTCAATGCAAATAAGAAAAGTTAAACTGTTTATTGACAGTAGATGATGGCCTCTGCCCGAAGAGCAATCTTTGATGTGTCCCTCGCCTGCTATTTGTATTTCTATATTTCAGTGAATTGGTTTAGACTAATCTGAAACTGTCGATCAATTTATGACGTTTTCTTTAGCCTTGAATAAAACCTTGAGCTCAGGTGAACTCTGTCAAGGATGATGAAGCAGATTAGATATGAGCATACAAAAAAGAAACCACGTGCTCCTAACAGTGCGAGGCCGCTTCACTCAGTAATAACTGTCAATATACAGAACCTTAAATCATTTATAGTTATAATTCTTATATTAAAAGACATTGCATTGCTATTGTACAGGATTTTTTTATTCAGCTGTCTGCCTGTACTATGGTCCAGAGCGTGCATTGATGTGACTCTTGGCTTTGTACTCATAGTATGGCTGGGCTCACCGGACTGTATATTTTCTCATCAGAGAGAATTGGGCCAATTATGACACTCCAATCAAACTCTGATCAGAGTGTCAGCTTAGTGTGATCCGATTCTCTCAGATGACAAAAATTGAAGCACACTCTGAGGAAAAAATCGAGAATACAATTTCTCCATCTTCTCCATTGTGTGAGTCCGTGGAAATTATCATCAGAGTGCAGTCCATTTTCTACGCAACCATAGGCTTGAATGCTACAATTTTTTTCTCATGATCACTAGTGAATCACTGATTTGAGTGCTATCCGTTAAAACATTGCTATCCGGATCAGATGGTGGTGTGAGTAAGCTCTAACTGAAGAACAACTTACTGTGTGCTCTTGAGATGGTACAGACAGACAGCTGCATAAAACATCACTGCATGCCTGCATCATATGAACACTTTCAGCTGGCATTCAGTCATGGTTAGAGATGAGTGAACCTGAAAAGTTCAGAGTTTGTACCAAACAAGGACTTTACAAAAAATCAGTGTTCGAGTTTGACGTTCGAGTGCTTTACGTATGCTGAGTAGAGATGAGTGAACCTGTAGCAGTTCAGTTAGGCGGGTGCAGCTGGACTTTAGATAAAGTTTGGTTTGGGACCCAGAGTTGGCCTGAACCCCAATGGAAGTCATTAATTGGCAATTTAGCTCTCTGCCTACATGCAGCTATAAACAGATAATTTCCAGTGGTTAGGTGGGCAGGGTTTTCCCATTCATTTATTTCATTTTTGTTTGGTGCACACTACATCTGATCATGCTGTTGTTACCCCCAGTGCGAACCGTTGAAACACTGCAAGCAGCTCAGAACGGGCTGAGCACCGAGCGTACCAGAGCGCAGTGATGCTTGCACAAGTGGTTTGCATATGTAAAGCACCCGAACTCCAATGCCAAATTCTGTTGTTTTTGGGGTTTTTTAAGTCATCAGTATAGCAGAATGTCTTACACGCAAGGAGGAGGTGCGCACTTCCTCACTGCATGTAAGATACTCTGCTATACTACACCGTTATATCTATATAAAACAGCAATATGATTTATCTGTAGATCTCACGGTTATTTTGACAGTGTCACCATCTTAAAGGCATATCCCTACACAAGAATCTATAGCGTTTGATGAAGATCTAAATATAGGGGTAAAAAGTCACATTTTTTTGGATTGCCTGTATAATAAAGTCCTTATATTCATTTTTGGTGTGCCAAGTTTTCTTGTATATTATACTGAAAGCAATCAAAAAATGTTCTGTTCCCAAAAAGGTTACCAATAAAACCCCTAACTTATTCCACAGAAACCCAGCCATCCCTCTGGTCTGTTACCTGTCACTGGAAATATCAGGGGGTTCCACGTTACTGGTAGAACAAAGCAAAATGAATCGAACCTCCCCAAAAAATCCAGTGATGTATGCGCTCCCAAATCTTAATGCCCCTCCTTCTGAGCCCCCTGCTCCTAAACTGCAGTAAGCGGGCATGTGTGTGGCATGATTGTAGTGTGGATAGCGCACTTCACAATTTAGAGGGAGTGTGTCTCCAGAAGCAGAAGCTTAGCACAATATATGAGGGCACAATGTATGGGCACTAAACTGGCATATTTGTAATTCTCCAGAAAAAGAGCATGGCGTGGATGCTAAAAAATAGTCACTGCAGCCATAGTTAAATCAATTTGACAGGTGCAATTTCTACAGAGGGGTCACTTTGGGAGTTTTCTGTTATTCTGGAACCTTAGGGGCTCTGAAAATGTTGACTACAAACTTTTAGCAATAATCTCTGCTCTAAAACCCAAATATTGTTTCTTCCTGCTCAGCCCTACTGTGTGACCAAACAGTTGTTTCTGATGACATATAGGGCATCACCGGGTTTGGGAAAAATTGTGCAATAAATTGTGGGGTCCTTTTTCACCCTTTAACACTTGTGTAACTGACAAATTTGCCGCCAATAAAAAAATCCTAGTGTTATAAAATTCTGTGAGGCACCTGTGGATTCAAAATACTCACTACACCCCTAGATGTATTCCTAGCGCGGCATAATTTCCACTGAGGTCACTTGAGGGGGTTTCTGCTGATCTGAGACCTCTGTTAATTGAGGCCACAATCTATTGAAACAAAATCTGTGTTCTAAATACCCTGTTGTGCCCCTTCCAATCTGATCCTCACCGTGTACTCAAATAGTAGTGTACAATCACATATGAGGTACTGCCATGTTCGGTAAAAATTGAATATTAAATTGTCCTGTCCATTTTCTCCTTTTACCCTTTACGTGAATTAAAATTTTGAGGATAAAATTAAATTTTAGAAGAACAACCCTCATTTTCATGGCCCAATCTAATAAAATTCTGTGTAATTTATGGGTTAAAAATACTCACCACACCAATAGATGAATTCAATATAGGGTTTAGTTGGTCAAATGGGATCCATTTGGGTGAGTCTACATTTTTAATACCTCAGGGGCTCTGCAAATGCAACACGTTGTCCAAATTTGCCTTCCAAAAATAAAAAAAACTTTAATTTTGACCATGTACAGTAAAGGAAATAATTATTTTATCCCTTGCTGATTTTCTAAGTTTGGTCACTGACAAAGATATGAACAGTCTATAATTTTAAGGGTAGGTTAATTTTAACAGTTAGAGATAGAATATCAAAAATAAAATCCAGAAAATCAGATTGTATATAAATGAATTTGCATTGAAAAATAAGTATTTGAACCCTCTGGCAAACAAGACTTAATACTTGGTGGCAAAACCCTTATTGGCAAGCACAGCAGTCAGACATTTTTTTAGTTGATGATGTGGTTTGCGATTTTGCGCACGTCAGGAGGAATTTTGGTCCACTCTTTCCAGATCATCTCTAAATCATTAAGATTTCGAGGCTGTCGTTTGAAAACTTGGAGCTTCAGCTCTCGCCATAAGTTTTCTATGGGATTAAGGTCTGGCGATTGGCTAGGCCACTCCATAACCTTAATGTGCTTCTTTTGCAGCCACTCCTTTGTTGCCTTGGATGCATGTTTTGCATCATTGTCGTGCTGGAAGATCCTGCCACAGCCCATTTTTTTTTACATAAATTTTAATGATTTTCAAAAAGAATAACAAGGCATAACATAGTATCTATGTTGAATGCAAGAAGTGGATTCTGTCTTGACACTTTAACGTTAACAGTACCATTCAAATATCATTAATAACAACCATATCCATAACAGAGGGAAAGGAGAAAGTAGATAAAGGGAAGGAGACGAGAGGATAGAAGAAGTAGAAAGCAGAAAGGCAGACAAGTGAAGACCAGCAAAAGAAAGAAGAAAAGGTACCACGTCCCATTATTAATGTCCTGGTGGAGGGAAAGAGTTTGTCACTCAGGATTTTACAGTACATGGCTCCATCCATTGTCCCATTGATTCACTTAAGTAGTCATATGCCCTTAGCAGAGAAACACCCCAAAAACATAATGTTTCCAGCTTCATGCTTGACAGTGGGGACGGTGTTCTCTGGGTTATAAGCATCATTTTTCTTCCTCCAAACACAGCAAGTTGACAATTTTTGTCTCATCTGACCTCACAGCAACTTCTCGCAATCACTCTCAGAATCAGCCAGGTGTTCATTGGCAAACTTCAGATGGGTCGGCACATGTGCCTTCTTGAGCAGTGGAACTTTGTGGGCACTGCAGGATTTTACAGGATTTAACATTACAGTGTAATGTGTTACCAAGGTTTTCTTGGTAACAGTGGTTCCAGCTACCTTGAGATCATTAACAAGCTCCCCCCGTGTAGTTTTAGGTTGATCTCTCACCTTTCTCATGATCCTGGACACCCCATGAGGTGAGATTTTGCATAGTGCCCCAGATCGATGTCGATTGACACGCATTTTGTATTTCTTCCATTTTCTTACTATTGCCCCAACAGTTGTCTCCTTTTCACCCAATGTCTTACTTATGGTCTTGTGCCCATTGCAGCCTTGTGCAGATCTATGATCTTGTCCCTGACATCCTTAGAAAGATCTTTGGTCTTGCCCATGTTGTAGAGGTTAGAGTCTGACTGATTAAATGAGTTTGTGGGCAGGAGTGTTTTATACAGGGGACAACAATTTAAGACAACTGTCTTTAATGCAGACAATGAGTTGATTAGGAGCATGTTAGTGGTCTGTAGGAGCCAGGACTCTTAATGGTTGGTAGGGGATCAAATACTTATTTCTCTCTGTAAAATGCAAATAAATGTATATAATAATTTCTACAATGTGATTTTCTGGATTTTATTTTGAATATTCTATCTCTCAAAGTTAAAATTAACCTACCCTTAAAATTATAGACTGTTCATGTCTTTGACAGTGGACAAACTTACAAAATCAGCAAGGGATCAAATAATTATTTCCTTCACTGTATGGAGTATCAAAAAAGTTGTGTAACAAACTATAGGGTCCGTTTTCTCCTACTATCCATTGTCAAATATACAAACCTTGGGCTAAAATAACATTTTATAGAAAAAAAATGTAACCATCATTCCCATGTCCCCATTTTAAAAAGTTCTGTGAAGCACCTAGGGGTTCAAAATGCTCAACATTCACCAACATAAATTCCTTAATGGCTCTAGTTTTCAAAACAGGTCATTTGTGGGGGGTTTCTGCTATTTAGGTACCTTAGGTGCCCAGCAAATGCGACATGGTGCCCGTAATCTATTTCAGCCAAATCTGTTATCCAAAATTCCAATTTTGCTCCTTCTGTTTCAAGCCCTCCCATTTCTCAAACAGAACTTTTTGACTACATGTGGGGTATTGCCATGCTCATAAGAAAATAAGTAACAAACTATTTTGATATTACCTCTTTTAAAAGTGCAAAATTTGGTGATAAAGCAACATTTTTGTGAAAAAATGAAAATTTTCAATATCATGTTATTAAATTCTGTAAAGTACCTGAGAGTTCAAAATGCTCAATATGCTCCTGGATAAAATCCTTGATGTGTCTAGTTTCCAAAATGGGGTCATCTGTCGGGGGGGGGGGGGAATTAGCTGTTTAGGTACCTTACGGGCCCAACAAATGCGACATGATGCCCATGGTGTACTATATTAACTCGGTAATGAAGGAGCCAATTTTGATCTTAATGACCAAGCCATTAATCTGACCACTTATCCTGAGTTTGTTTTTTGTGACATATAGTACTTGATGATAGTGGTAAATTTAGGTTGTTATTTTTTGCATTTATTTGTGAAAAAAATCTGAAATTTGGCAAAAATTTTGAAAATTTACTAATTTTTACATTTTGAAATTTTATGCACTTAAACCAGAGAGTTATCATACGATAAAAATTAGAGACCTCACCATTCTTTGTAGGTGGGAAAACTTGCAAAATCAACAGTGCAACAAATAATTATTTTCTGCACTATAGATGTGTGGTTAGCAGCACTTTAAACCTCCAAGCGCTTCACAGAATTTTATAATGCTGAGCCCAGAAAATGAGAAAATACATTTTTTTTTTCCACAAAAATTCTCTTAGCCTCAGTTTTTTAATTTTCATAAAGGCAATAGGAGAAGATGGATCCCAAAATATGTTGAGCTATTTCTCCTTAGTATGCTGATACCCCATATGTGGTGGGAAACCACTGCTTGGGTGCATGGCAGGGCTTGGAAGGGAAGAAGTGACATTTTAAAGAGATGACCTTGTATGTGAATGTTATAATGTGGTGGCATATGTGAGTTGTATAGCGTATATATCAGATTGGCATGTGTAAGTTGTGTAGAACATGTCAGTTCGGCATATGTGAGTTTTGTAGAGTACGTCAGGTTAGCATATGTGAATTTGTAGTCCAGACTTTGAAACATTCTTTCATACACAGTCCAGGTTTTTGGGGGCAAGTGCCAAACGGTGTTCTTCCTTATCCCTATCTTGTAAAACAGTCGGCCCCTTCTTTGCGACCTTCCTTTTCTGGTTGTTTGAGGGACCTCACCTGGGAAATGTTGCCCTGATACAACACAGACACATTTAGTTTCACAGGTACTAGGGCCTACTCCTTTCTGACTTTCTAATATCAGGGCCTTGATCACTACCTCCTGGAACTGAAGGAAAGCACTCATCTGGCCTGCACATCGTGATAGCATGTTATACAGTATAGTGCCATCTGTATGATTTGCATGGCCAGCTTCTTGAACTATACCTTAGCTTTACACATGGCACTGTAGGGCTGGAGGACTTGATCATAGATATCAACTTCCCTCTTTTTTTTGTTGTATCCCAGAGCACAGTCCAGTTTGCAGACCTGTGCAGAGGTACCTCAAACAGTGGTGGCAATTGTGCCCGGTCCATGTATTTTGGTCAATAAAAGGACCATAATACATGGACCGGTCCCTCTTGTCCTTGTACTTACCACAACCATGTTGTCGCTACATTGGGCACTGTCCTCGCCCTTTCGGAGCAGCTGCCCAATTAGCAACTTAGGGAGGCCCTTCTGATTTCTGTGCACAGTACCGCAAGCTGCTGTAATTCTGGCAGAGAGGGATTTGAACTGTGGGATGCTGGTATAAAAGTTATCAACATACAGGTGATAACCACCCCTATCTAGCAGTGGGTGCATCAAATCCCGGACACTTTTCCCACACACTTCCAGGACAGGGGGGCATTCTGGGGACTGGATGCAGGTGTCCTTCCCTTCACAAACTCTAAACCTTTGGGTGTACTGTAAGGTACTGTCGCACAGTTTGTAGTTAAATCCCGTACCTGGCCCTCTTAGTGGGCAGATACTGCTAGAATTTCAGCCTTCCCATGAAGTGGATAAGGGACCCATCCATGCAGATTTTCCTTTGGGGAATGTACACTTCAGCAAACTTGTTGCTAAAGTTATCGGTGACAAACAAAATTTTTAAAAGTTAGTCAAAATTGGGGTCATCTTGGTGAGGACATTGTGAATTGTTATTGAAGTGCAAAGATTTGTGGATGGCCTCAAAACATTTACGGGTCATAGCCATGCAGCATACTGGAGTGTTATATAAAATATCAACACTCCAATATTGCCGGAGTTCCGGCTTTTTAACTAACCCCACGTGAAGTACCAGGCCCTAACACATTATTTCTACTGCGCCTACAGGTGTCCAGTTAGAAAATGATGTATCAAGGTTTTGAGTGAAAAATTGTCTGGTGTATAAATTTGGTTGCGCCACCAAGAGACTTACAGACTGTGCAGAGAAAAAAACTTTGAAAAAGTCTAGTTCTTGAGTTTGACCATGTCATATGGGATTATTGATTGGGAAATTAAATGAAGAATCCATGGTGCAAAATCTTTGAGGGCAGAGGTCCATAATGGGTCACTATTGCTGGGTTGGGGGGTCACGTACACTGGACTCTGGCTCATTTTGTGTCATGCGGTGTCTCTGTAATGCTTCTGCATTACTGAAGGAGGAATAGGAGTGGGAGAAAAAAAGGAAGGTGGGATCCCCTCCCTTGCTATCAGTGTCGGAGGCAATGATGGCATACGCCTCCTTGACTGATTACAGTCTTTGAGTCTGGGACGAGTGTGACATTAGTGTGTTTGTGCGTGTGTGTGTGTGTGTGTGTGTACAATATCCAAACTTTATTCAGGTGCTTGAGAGTTTTTGGTGTAAACTTTTTTAATTTTTAGAAGTTCAAAAGAAAATAATCTAGAAAGAAAAAGATAAAATAAAAAGGAGTATATGAAAATTTGGTAAATTAAAAAATAATCTTTCTAAACCAAAGTCAGTAGAAAAAAAAGTAATGAGCGCCTGACACATTGAATCACCCGGCACGGAGTGTGTGGCCGTGACGGGTGATGCAATGAAAGACTCGCGCAAGTTACACGCGAGGCACTCGCAAGTGTGACTCTGGCCTAACCCTGACTATATTCTGTAAAAAATGCAGTAGTAGATGACGATTACCACGGTGTTACTAACTAATTGAGGCATATCAACTAATCTTTACTGACCCGAATTATAAGAGAATAGCATCTTCAAATGGGTGAAAATGCAGCAGCTTTTGGCTGTCCACTGTAGCTGACATGCTGCTGCATCAGTCACAATGGGTGCTGTCACTGACCATGGCCAATTAACCCCTTAGATGCTGCTGTAAATAGTGACTATCTCATCTAGATTGTTAACAGGGTGTGGGGGTTCCCTCGTTAACCCAGTCCACATTCTGATATGATGATTGTGTGGTCCTGATGGTTGTTATGGCAATTCAAGTCTAAATTATGGCCTTAGAGTCTGGTGGCTTTAGTGGCTTGTTCAGAAATTAGCAACATTTATGCGGTAAAAATACTTTTTTTCATTCCTGTCATGCCATTTTGCATTAATTCTTTAAATGCACAGGAAGGGTTAATAAACTATCTAACAGCAGTTTTGAATATGCTGAGGGACGCTGTTTTTAAAATAGCATCAGTTTTGGTTTTTTTCCAAGCTATAGGTCCCTTGAAGTCACTTCTAAACCAAATAGGTCCCAAGAAAAATAAGTTTTGTAAATTTTCTTGAAAATATATAAAAAATGTTGCTACATTTTTAAACCTTCTAACATCCTAAAGGGGGTGTTACATGCAGTGATATCGCTTGCAATGTCGCTGGTGAAAGCACCCGCCCCCATCGTTTGTGCGTCGCGGGCAACTCGCTGCATGTGGCTCACAAAATCTTTAGGAGCCGTCACACATACTTACCTGCCTAGCGACGTCACTGTTGCCGGTGAACCGCCTCCTTTCTAAGGGGGCAGTTCATGCGGCGTCACAGCGGCGTGACTAAGCGGCTGCCCAATAGAAGTGGAGGGGCGGAGATGAGCGGCTATAACATCCCGCCCACCTCCTTCCATCCGTATTGCCGGCGGCCACAGGTAAGCTGTAGGTCGTCATTCCCGAGGTGTCACACATAGCGATGTCTGCTGCCTCGGGAACGACGAACAACCTGCGTCCTCTACAATCAACGATTTTATGAAAATGAACAACGTGTCAACGATGGACGATTTGGTGAGTATTTTCACTTGTTAACGGTCGTTCATGCGTGTCACACGCAACGACGTCGCTAATGATGTAGGATGTGCATCATGGAATCCGTGACCCCGGCGATATATCGTTAGATCCGTCATTGCGTGTGATGGGGCCTTAAGAAAATTAAAGGATCTTTGACAAATGGTGTTTATGTAAGGTAGACATAAGGGAAATGTAATTTATTAACTATTTTGAGTGGTGTGACTATT
Source organism: Anomaloglossus baeobatrachus (assembly GCF_048569485.1). Taxonomy (NCBI): domain Eukaryota; kingdom Metazoa; phylum Chordata; class Amphibia; order Anura; family Aromobatidae; genus Anomaloglossus; species Anomaloglossus baeobatrachus. Next base: position 131,855,721 of record NC_134358.1, read on the forward strand.
TGCATTAAAGTGATAACCATTCAAAGGTTGAAAATTGCAAATTTTTAAAAATATTTTTCTAATTTCTGATATTTTTATAAATGTATAAATACAAAACATATGTACCGTATTTTTCGGACTATAAGACGCACCGGACTATAAGACGCACCCTGGTTTTAGAGGAGGAAAATGGGAAAATAAAACTTTAAGCAAAAAATGTGGTCATGACACACTGTTATGGGGCGAGGATCTGCTGCTGACACTGTTATGGGGGTAATGTCCCCAAATTCTCTACTAAGGTACCCCATCCTGGTAATGATCCTCCTGCCTTGTATATGATCCTGCTATAAACCCCCATCCATCCTGTTCACATACCCCCCCCATCCAGCCTGTTCACATACCCCCCCATCCAGCCTGTTCACATACCCCCCCATCCAGCCTGTTCACATACCCCCCCATCCAGCCTGTTCACATACCCCCCCATCCAGCCTGTTCACATACCCCCCCATCCAGCCTGTTCACATACCCCCCCATCCAGTCTGTTCACATACCCCCCGATCCAGCCTGTTCACATACCCCCCCATCCAGCCTGTTCACATACCCCCCCATCCAGCCTGTTCACATACCCCCCCCATCCAGCCTGTTCACATACCCCCCCATCCAGCCTGTTCACATACCCCCCCCATCCAGCCTGTTCACATACCCCCCCATCCAGCCTGTTCACATACCCCCCCATCCAGCCTGTTCACATACGCCCCCCATCCAGCCTGTTCACATACCCCCCCATCCAGCCTGTTCACATACCCCCCCATCCAGCCTGTTCACATACCCCCCCATCCAGCCTGTTCACATACCCCCCCATCCAGCCTGTTCACATACCCCCCCATCCAGCCTGTTCACATACCCCCCCATCCAGCCTGTTCACATACCCCCCCATCCAGCCTGTTCACATACCCCCCCATCCAGCCTGTTCACATACCCCCCCATCCAGCCTGTTCACATACCCCCCCCATCCAGCCTGTTCACATACCCCCCCCCATCCAGTCTGTTCACATACCCCCCCCATCCAGCCTGTTCACATACCCCCCCCATCCAGCCTGTTCACATACCCCCCCCATCCAGCCTGTTCACATACCCCCCCCATCCAGCCTGTTCACATACCCCCCCCATCCAGCCTGTTCACATACCCCCCCCCATCCAGCCTGTTCACATACCCCCCCCCCATCCAGCCTGTTCACATACCCCCCCCCATCCCTCCTGCTCATATACTCCCATCCTGCTATATGCCCCCATCGTGCTCATATACCATCCTGGTATATGGCCTGTATCCTATAGCACAGTGAAAAAAATAAACATTTATACTCACCTTTTCCTCACTCCCTGCAGCACCGATCACATCTTCCTCTCTGGCACGCTGATCTGTGTGTGTGGAGCCGTTCCCCTGCTGCATCGCGATGTCTTCCTGTCTGTGCCGATCAGCTGACCGGCTCAGCACAGATCAGCTGACCGGCACAGATCAGCTGACCGGCACAGATCAGCTGACCGGCACAGACAGGAAGACATCGCGTGCTGCAGGGGGGCGGCTCCACACACGGGGACGGGTGAGTGTACTGATTCACTGCACCCCGCGCTGCTAATGACGTGCGGGGGGCAGTGAATACAGCCGCACATGATCACTCCAGGCTGTAATTGCCAGGGGTGATCATGCGGCCGGCTCTTTGCTATGCGCGCGTCCCCGCTCGTCCTCCCGCCCACCTGTCAGTGCCGGCTTCAGCGCTGAGAGATGGGCGGGAGGATGGGCGTGCATATGTAATGAGCGGGCCCACGTGGTCACGGCAGGCGCTGCTGCTGCCTGCTCGTGCACCCGATGACCTGCAGCACCCTCATTCCCAGCCGCAGCCCTATAGTCAGACCATAAGACGCACCCCCAACTTTCCCCCAACATTTGGGGGGAAAAAAGTGCGTCTTATGGTCCGAAAAATACGGTACTTAAATTTATAATTAACATCAACTACAATGTATCACGAAAAAACGGTCTCAAAATCACTGGGATGTGATGAAGCATTCCAGAGTTATTACGTCATAAAGTGACATAATAGAACAACAAATATAGAAAAATTCTGTGTAAAATTTTTCAAAAAATGAGGAGCACCAAATCCAATAAAATTATTCAATTTTTATTAATGAAATTGTTAAAAACATTCAATAAACTTAAAAAGAGATGCACACAGATAAAAAAAACCAGGATACTGCAGCATACAAGGCAAAATTACATATAGTGATGATACGTAAAACAAGAAATCGGTGGTAAAAAAATAAATATATATTTTATCCCCTTTTACTAATATACTCCAAACTATATAATGTCAATAAATATAAAATGATCTAGTGCAATAAATAATTGCATATATCTAAACCTACTGACAATAATAGTTTATGTTGAAAATAGCAATAGCCAATAAATATATTAACAAAAGGATATCTGTTGTTATAGAATAAATAACTAATACAAAATCAGCCACCTCAGTATTAATCACACGTAATATTGCACAGAACACCCAGATTTACCCTGTTGTGGCTGTAATACCAATTTATAACAGTAGGTGGAGCTCCACACTATAGAATACTGTGCCGTGCGTATTACCGACCGCCATCATTGAAAGCCACAATGAACACAAGAATATACCACAGCAAGGCAAAGATCAAATTAACTGGGTCAATGAGTAATTTGTGCCGCAATCCTCTCACCCCCGACGTAGGTTTCGCTACTCCCTGCTTCAACGGGGGGCATCTTTTTTTTAAAACCCAGATCCCCCAACCCGCCATTAGCACTAAAAAATACACCCCCTTTGCAGCTTTCAATGTCGGTAATATGGCAAAAAGTGATCTATGCAATTATTTATTGCACTAGATCACTTTATATTTATTGACAAAATTATACAGTTTGGAGTATATTAGTAAAAGGGGATAATATATATTTCTTTTTTACCACCGATTTATTTATTTTTTTGTATCATCACTATATGTAATTTTGCCTTGTATGCTGCAGTATCCTCTTTTCCTTTTCTGTGTGCATCTCTTTTTAAAATGTATTGATTGTTTTTAATAATTTCATTAATAGAAAATGAATAATTTTATTGGATTTGTTGCTCCTCATTTTTTGGAAAATTTTACAAAGAATGTTTCTATATTTGTTGTTCTAATCGTTTCAGAGGAGTGTCCTTGATACATCATGACCAAAAGTGTTGTTTATAAAGTGACATATGTCTGACTTTAAAAATTCTGCCTCGTCACTAAGGGGTTAAAAACAAATGTGCCCTGGGGCAGTCGGGCTGCTCGGATCCGAACGGTCCGTGGCTTGAGGGGTTCCAGATCCGGGGGCACCGTCAACCAGTTTTAAATGAAAAGAAAAAGAAAGTCCGACTACGTCACACGCGGTTTGCGGCCAGGGATGGTAGGGCCGCCGCTGCGGGTTCCCACTGGGGATGATAGATGGGAGCAGCATATATGGTGGAGCCCTCCGTGAGCAGGGCTTTTCCCCAGGGGTAGGTGAAGGGTTAACATGGAGGCACAGCGCAATAACTCAGTCAAGATAGGGAGTGCAGTTTGATTGACTTTACTTACTGGATTCGCGCCCTGGGGACGTGCTGTCCTTTATAGTTGTGCCTGCAAATCTGGTGCCACTCTCCCATCTTTGCACTCTGGTGTATTTGTCAGCCCTCCCTGGCGTTGAGCACTTGGAGGTCCTCTTGGTGTCTGGGTCCTGTCGCAGGCAGCTTGGACTGTTTATGGGAATATGTCCCGATCCTCCCTTTGCTGCTGTTGCCTCGGACGTTAGTCGTGGCAGATGAGTCCTGGAAACCCACCCACCTGGCAGAGTTAACAAATGGCTTGAAGTCCTGGTCTGTTCTGGGATCTGCACCCCGTGCTTGCAAAGTACTGTGAGCCCTGGATGTCCACCCCACAGGATCCCTCTGTCCTTTGAGCTTGCTCTCTCTCGCTCTCCAGCTACTTTTCTCCTCTGAGTGGCTGATCTTTCTACTCAGGTCTTTGCAGAGTCTTTGCTACTTTCAATGTGTTTCAAGATTCCTTTGTCTGTTTTGATACCTGTCTCTTTTACTACCGCACACTTCTCTACTTCTCAGGTCACTGTCAGGTCACTGTCTCCTCCCCCAGGTTTGGTCCCTCCCTTCCCAGTTGGTTGCCTGTTAGCTCACAGTGCCCAGCCCTGTCACCTAGCTCTAAGGAGGATCTCCGACCTTGGTTGTAAGTGTAAATGTCCTGGTGTGCTAGTGTGTGTGTGATGACTGGCACAGTCATGTAGGACCCGAGCTGTTACCTTGTTGTTACCTTCTTTTTGTGACACCTGATTACCACAGGGGCGTCACACAAACAAACAACCACCAGATGCCGATCAGCAGGCAGAATGCGTGCACGGATTTGGTACTAAAAGGGGGGGGGCGAGAAATGGACAAAAAAAAAACCTGCCAAAACTCGAGCAATCAAGTACCTAACCGGCGATTACGTACCCTACCAGTGATCACGTACCTGACCAGCAATCACATACCTGACCAGCAATCACGTATCTGACCAGCAATCACGTACTGTACCTGACCAGCGATCGCGTACCTGACCGGCGATCACGTACCTAACCAGTGATCACGTAGGTGACCAGCAATCACATACCGGATCAGCGATCACATACCTGAGCAGGGATCACGTACGTGACCAGAGATCACGTAACTGACCAGTGATCACATATCTGATCAGCGGCAGAAGAGGGAATGGGGAAGGGCGACAGGAGTAATTGGGTCATCTGAAAAAGATCAGGGGTGGGAACGGGCCAGGAATGAAAAAAAAAAATCATTCTACTCAGAATTAGAGGATAACAGAGGAACAGCAGGAGCACAGCGAGTGGAGTCACAAGCAGAAATTGCTTGTGGAACCGCAAGTCCCAGCTGCTCTCCTCACATCTCTATCTCAGAATGAGGCTGAGGAGAGCGGTCACTGTGGGATCAAACCGCCTCTCTGTACACTGATTGGAGTGATCGTGTTTTACAGCATGATCACTCCAGTCAGTGCTGGTGGAGGTTGTTTAACGTCCGTTGCTAGCCTTCAGCCTATGATCGGCACTGTTGTAGCATCAATCATAGCTGGATCTCAATGTTTCAGGCAATTTCATTGCCTGAAACATTGAGATCACAGTGATTGGCTGTTGAAAATTGAACAGCCAATCACTGTGATCGTAGTGAGGTGGCTGCACCAACCCCTGTGGCAACAAGCTCCCGTGGCATACTGTTCGAAACAACTGGTACCTTTACGTGATACCAGTCATAGTAAATCCCAATATATTGCCCTTGTACACAGTGGTGAAATGTATAGAGATAGCTGATATTTTTTTGGTAGAACTACCTATATCAGAAAGATGTCTGCGTGTTCGGATTTTTAAGGGTCCAGTAGTACAACCAAAATATAGTAACTTGCAGATGGTACATGATGCAAAATATATGACAAAAGAGGTATTGCAGTTTATGTATTGCTGAATGGTGTATGTATGCCGCCCCTGCAGCGGATTGAACAGCTCGGATCTGGTGGTGGTGATTACTCGTGGCTCGAGGGTCTCCGGACCCGGGGGTTAGGGACCACACTCAAATGGAAAAGGGAGGGTATTTACAGGGGATTGGTATAGTTCGTGACGCCACCCGTAGTGTACGGTAATTGGGAGTACCGCCGCTGCCGTTGGGAGTACCCGGGGTGATGGAGTGGGGCAGCAAGATGTCGTTACCCTCCACGGGTAGGGGAAGGCCCCGGGACTCTGGATGGTGGGTATGGGATGCAGGGTAAGCGCAGGCTCGCTGGTTGCAGGGGTCAGTCGGGTACTCACTCAGCAATAAAGCAGACGCTGACAACAGGGTAAACCAAGTCTCTGACTGCCGCTGTCTCTTGAGGGGAGCTCGTCCGAGTCCCGTCCCCTTCAGCACTGCCTGGTGGTACGTGACCTGCCTCCTGGCACAAATTTAGAGTGTCCTTTGTGGCCCATCAGCTTGGAGCTTTCCGGGCCCCGCTCCCCACTATGGCTAAGTGAAGGAGCCTGCTCTCAGGGGCTCACTCTTGGGATTTCAGTGGGCCGCTTGTTTGAGAAAGCCCTATCCACCTCATTGCGCTAGTGCCCCCGATCTCTAAGCTTCGTGGGAATAGTCCATAAAGGCCCTGTCCTCCGCAGGTTAATTGCCAGGTCACCAGAAGCTTCTCCCAAACCTAGGGTCCGTGTACCCCAACGTGCCTTTGGTGCCGGACCGGTGATTAGGCCCAGGCTGCTGACCGTCCTCCAAGACAGTTCCAGGCATCTAGCCTCAATCCACTGTGACCGGGGGTCCGACTCCTCTAGGTCCAGACCACCGTCTTTGACCTAGTCTGCTTCTCCCCTGGGAGCTAAAACTCCCAGTTTCCTCAGAGCTCCTCACAGCTCGAGGGCTACCACTCAACTGAACTGACACCTCCCACCTCCCTGTCTGACCTCCAGGTGGGCAGCCCTATTCCTGCTTAAGCAGCCCACTGGTGTGCCTGACAGGTGTGGTGCAAGGTGTATCTAGAATTTGTGAATGCTGGTGGAAGCAGTACTGTAGGATGGAGACCCAGAACCATGGGGGGTTGAAACCTGCACTGTAGAGAAAGCGTGCAGAACCCTGTGACGACCTGAATTGTCCAGGGCGTCACATATGTGTTACTATTAGAAAAACTAACATTTTAGTGTTAGACATACCGTATTTTTCGCTTTATAAGACGCACGTTTGTTCCCCGAAATTTTGGGGGAAACTAGGGAGTGCATCTTATAAGCCAAATATACGGGGGGGTGTATATATATATATATATATATATATATATATATATATACACACTGCAGGGTCCAGGGGAGGTGGAGGCAGCTCTGGAGCGCAGGTGAACGCTGCGGGCTGCAGCTTTTGACCTCCTGCTCCCGCTCATATAATATGCACAGCCGCTGTCCATCATCGTGGTGCTGAAACCACACCGCAATGACGGGCTGGGGGAGCGGTGCATATTATATGAGCCTGCGCCCCCCTGTGATGGCACATGCCCCCCCTGTGTTAGATATGGCCCCCATGCTGCTGCTCATTCTAAAATAAAAAAGCTTTACTTACCCCCTCCAGCGTTTCTCCCCGGTGTCCCTGCTTCCACTGTGATCAGGCACGCAGAGATGAGATCACTCTGCTGTGCCAATCACATGACCGGCACGAAGAACCAGGAAGTGGAGGAAGAGAAGCAAGGAGGGAGACAGGAGGGAGATCAGCGCTGGAGGAGGTAAGGAAAGAGTGTTTTATTTTACTATGGGCAGCAGCATGGGGGCGATATCTAACACAGGGGGACCTGTGCAATCCATAGGGGGCCATAGGCAGCACAGGGGAACGTATGCAATCCATAGGGGGCCATAGGCAGTACAGGGGAACGTATTCAATCCATAGGGGGCCATAGGCAGCACAGGGGAATGTGTGCAATCCATAGGGGGCCATAGGCAGCACAGGGGAACGTATGGAATCCGTAGGGGGCCATAGGCAGCACAGGGAACGTGTGCAATCCACAGGGGGCCATAGGCAGCACAGGGAAACGTGTGCCATCACAAGGGGGCTATATTCAATATAAGGGGGCCATATCCAGATTAAGGGGGCTAATTTTAGGATGGGGGGCTATGAGGGACATAGACCCTATATGATTTGTTAGACGGACACTGGCATTATAAGATGGACCCCATTTAACATTAAAAAAAAAAAAATCTCTTTTCCTTCACCAAATTTGGGGGTGCGTCTTATAATCAGGTGCATCTTATAAAGCAAAAAATACGATAACTTTACAACATGTACAGATCTTGTGTCCACATCTAAACAATCCCTTTTGTTGGAGCCAAGCAAATTTATTTTTAATCCCGTAGTGTCTACAAAGAGACTGCGAGAAAGAATATTTCCCAGCGTCTTAGCCCTGCGTGAGCTACATTTCAAAACCAGGTTCCAATATTTTAGAAAGAATTGGGTCCTGGTAGAGAAAGGGCACAAATGTATTAACAATATTGAAAGCATCAGAGCAATCATTACCGTAAACAGTGGAAAAAAGTATTTTTTCTTTCAAAGTGTTAGATTTATTTTGATATTTCAGAAAATAAGAAATGTTTTTATTGTCCATGGTTACTTTGGCTCTTTTTATAGACCAGTTTGGCTATCCATGTAAAGAAATGCAATGTTCCAAACTGTTATATTCTGTGGAGTAATGAGTAAAATATTAATGAGTGTAAATTTCGCAACAGGAATATTTTTGATGTCATGGCTGTTCTGACAAGATGTGGCAGATAATGGGCTATTACCAGGTGTAGATTTATGGAAGGAGTTAGTAAGAACAATTTTTGTATAAGTGTTATGCAAATCAAAAAAGTCCGTGGAGCCTTTGTTAGGAGTCTCCACACAGAAACCAGCCAGATATCCCTCCGGGAAGGACCCAGCCAAGGGGTGGCTCTTTTTAGGAGACCACCATAACCACCATATTAAGTGGCCCTTTTAGTCAATATCCAACTTTTTGACAAGTTTAAAGATATGACAAGGGAAATACCAAGGACAGGTATCCATCCACAGACAGCTGTTTCGGGGTATTGCCCCTCATCAGTATGGAGTAGGATTCTGGCCAGGTGGGAGCAATGCCTAGTAGACCAACAAACTTGTAGAGCTGTAGGGGGAAAAAGCGCAATAGAGTCTTACCCGGTATGAGGGTAGAGAGACAGAAAGAGGTACACTCACCTGGTAGGGTTGTGAAAGTCACAACTCCTTATGATCGCATGTGAGTGCCTTTTTGTGGTTTAGCAGCGGCCCCGGAATGCAGTATATAAAATATAGGTCAGGTAAAGAGAAAACCGGTTTAAATGCCGCGCTAAAAACCACTGATGTTGTAGATGAAAAAGATTTCCTTTATTTCATAATTCTACGCGTTTCAGAGACATCTCCGTCTCCTTCCTCAGGAAAATAAATCATATGATTTATTTTCCTGAGGAAGGAGACGGAGATGTCTCTGAAACACGTAGAATTATGAAGTAAAGGAAATCTTTTTCATCTACAACATCAGTGGTTTTTAGCGCGGCATTTAAACCGGTTTTCTTTTTACCTGACCTATATTTTAGTAGACCAACAAGACAAGACAATCACTGATCTCGGGGAGACCAGCCAGAGAAAACACTGCCGGCAGCCAGTGAGGGCGCTCAAGACAGTGAAATCCTAGGTACATTGCCCCCTTGTAAATAAGCAAATCAAAAAAGTCTGTGGAGCCTCTGTTAGGAGTCTCAACACAGAAACCAGCCAGATATCCCTCCGGGAAGGACCCAGCCAAGGGGTGGCTCTTTTTAGGAGACCACCATAACCACCATATTAAGTGGCCCTTTTAGTCAATATCCAACTTTTTGACAAGTTTAAAGATATGACAAGGGAAATACCAAGGCCAGGTATCCATCCACAGACAGCTGTTTCGGGGTATTGCCCCTCATCAATGTGGAGTAGGATTCTGGCCAGGTGGGAGCAATGCCTAGTAGAGCAACAAGACAAAACAATCACTGATCTCGGGGAGACCAGCCAGAGAAAACACTGCCGGCAGCCAGCGAGGGCGCTCAAGACAGTGAAATCCTAGGTATAAGTGTTATGAATGTAGTGTCTGTCCAAATAATTTATCTCTGTGGCATAGTGGCAAAAATAAAATATGCCTAAAAGGTTACCGGAGCTCACAGCCACTGGGATGGGCAGCTGTGAGTCCTAGAAACCTTAAGGGAAACTTTAAGGGAGTCTTTAAGGTTCCTGGAGTTCCCAGCTGTTGGGACATCTGGAGGCTGTGAACTCTAGTAAGCTGGGAATTCCACTAAAGTAACCTTAAAGTCTACCCTAAAGGCTCCTTTACGTTTCTAGGCCTCACAGCTATTGAAGTGTTGGACTGTGCTGCCACTGTAACACACAGTCCGACAGTCTGTCACTGAGTTCACCTGAGGTCACAGCTGGCAGCACACACAGAAGGTTCCGTGAGAACCACCAGAAGTGACCTCAGGTGATCTCAGTGCCATATTGCAGGACTGCGCTGCCAGCACAACACGCAGTCAGACAGTCCAGCACTTAGTTCACCTGAGGTCACTTCCATGCTGCTTTCAATGTGTCCCAGAGGCCACAGTGAGCGGTCACGTGTTTTAATGTCCCCGCTCACCATTGCCTCCAGATGTAGCAGAGCCGAGATCGTCATGGAACATCGTGTGGATTACGTCTGACCTGCGGGGGTATTTTAGGGGATAATAAATTGGTGAAAAAGGGTGTGGGTTTTTTATTATTTAAAATAAAAGATTTTGGTGTGTTTCTGTTTTTTTTTCTTTTTACTTACAGGGTTAGTAATGGGGAGTGGTCTCATAAGCACCTCTCCATTACCAACAGAGGGCTTGATGGCAGCTGTGATTTTTGACAAATTGATGCGCCAATTGCGTAGTAGCTGCGGGCTGCTATTTTTAGGCTGGAGAGGGCCCAATAACCATGGACATTCCCAGCTGGAGAATACCAGTCCCCAGCTGTCTGCTTTATCTGCGCTGGTTATCAAATATGGGCAGGAGCCCACATTATTTTATTTTTCACAAATAGGTGGGGGACCCCATGTCAAAGTGGCGTAATACTCTGACAACGTTGTTCCCAGAAGCGACCTGTGTTTCAAAAATGCATCCAGGCATCTTCCCCATACTGTCCTCATTCAATCTCAGCACTTTTTCAACCTTCTCAGCATTTTTACAGCCCCGCCAGATATCCAGGGAGGGTTTGAAAGAATTTTTTTCGAGTTTCCAATTGACTTGCAATAGATTTGTTACGAATTCACGAATAGTACGAAATATTCGAGACATGTAAACGGAAACCAAATATTTTAGTATTCGTCCATCACTAATAAATAACTTTTTCATATAATTTCTAGTTTTCCTATAGGAAAATTGCTGAGTAGCATAGGCAGCTGTCTACAGTCTATATTGGTTTTATTGCCCAATATTCCACGTAAGCAGTGGAGTTTGAGTTCACAGGTTTCTGTAAATGGTCAAGGCTAAATGTTAACAAGTTCTTCTCACTAGTTTTCCTGGTATGTCTTTTACTTTACACTCATCTCAGACTTGTGATTAACTGCTTCTGTTTGTAAACCTGGGCTTTGGCATTATTTAGTGTAGACTAAATTACACAAATTAGAGAATTGAACTTGCACAGTATAATTTTAGATTTGCAGCAGTTCAGACAGCATTGCATCAGGACCATTGCCATATTGGCGGTTAAACTGTGTAATTATCTTCTTCTATAAATGTTATAATTCAGTTTCGATCAGAATTTTGGACAAAAGTTTAAAATAGCCTGACAATGGTCTTAACAGGGGTATTATTATAATCATAAATATTTATGGAATATCTACAGAATATGCCAGAAATACTTGGTAGGTCCAACTTGGGGTGCCCTTACATAATTAAAGAATGTAGTCCTCTGACAGACTAGAGGCTCTTACTAAAGGCCCCGTTACACGCAACAACATATCTAATGATATATTGCCGGGGTCACGGATTCCGTGACGCACATTCGGCATCGTTAGCGAGGTAGTTGCGTGTGACACCACCGAGCGCCCGTTAACGATGGAAAATATTCACCAAATCGTCCATCGTTGACACGTCGTTCGTTTTCAAAAAATCGTTGATTGTTGAGGACACAGGTTGTTCGTCGTTCCTGAGGCAGCACACATCGCTATGTGTGACACCTCGGGAACGATGAACTACAGCTTACCTGCGGCCGCCGCCAATGAGGAAGGAAGGAGGTGCGCTAGCGATATACCTGCGTGTAAAGCCCCCTTAAGTCAACTGAGATCTAGGTATGGCCATTTTTATGCAAATTGCAGACATATCCAAACTCTGTCTCATAGATTTATCTAGCGAGAGAGTCTGGATTGTACTTGTGAAAGAGATTTACATGCCATAAACAACACTGGCCAATACATATTTTGGTAGAGTACCTCCAGTGTTATATCTATTACTGAGTATATTTGACCTGCTTATTGTAAACATGACACCACTTTCTAATTTTTGAGATACAGATGACATGCCATATAAGTCTCCTCACTCTGCGTGCCCTTAAAAAAATCATGAAATTTTCATGTATTTAAATATAAATAAAGCATGAAGGAAACATATTAAATGTAAAAAAAAAACTTAATACAAAAATAATCTATTTATTTCCTACCAATAGATAAGATACAAATGTTGCAGTCATTGTACACAAAAGAAGCTCCTTTTGTAAGACTTTCAACAATTCCCGCATAACATTCCAAATGCAGCCTGGCAATATATGTGCATCACACCTTCCTTGGTTTCTGGCTTCCATTGTTTTTTTTTGTCTTTGTGAAATATTTCACTGTTCCCATCGCTTAATGAGATTGTCCGGTCTTAAGGGGGCTTTACATGCTACGATATCGTTAATGTTTTATCGTCGGGGTCACATCGTTAGTGACACACATCCGGCGTCATTAACGATATTGCAGCGTGTGACACTTATGTGCGACCTAAAACGATTGCAAAAGTGGCCAAAATTGTTTGCCGCGGAGAGGTCGTCCTAAAACAAAAAATCGTTTACCTCTCATTAGCCATGTAGTTCCTCGTTGCTGCGGCACCACACATCTCTGTGTGTGACACCGCAGGAGCGAGGAACATCTCCTTACCTGCCTCCTATGCGGAAGGAAGGAGGTGGGCGGGATTTTTACGGCCGCTTATCTCCACCCCTCCGCCTCTATTGGACGACCGGACAGAGCAACGTCACAGGGCAGGTAAGTCCGTGTGATGGGGGTGCGCGATTTTGTGCGCGACAGGCATCGATATGCCCGTGTCGCACAAACGATGGGGGCGGGTACGCACGCTAGCGATATCGGCACTGATATCATAGAGTATAAAGCCCCCTTTAGGCTACAAGTCTGCAGTCACTCTAAGTCACTGCAGACGTACGAATCCTCACATTACGGGCACTGTGTGTTATGAGGATTCACCGGTGCTGGCCTTTGGAGCACAAGAAAAGGTACAGGAAATTTCTCTCATGCATTTTAAGTTGATCTAACTCTTATGCGGGCGTCACACGATACAATCTATCGTGCGATCGCATGAGCGATAGTACCCGCCCCCGTTTTGTGCGTCACGGGCAAATCGCTGCCTGTGTCGCACAAAGTCATTAAACCCCCGTCACACGTACTTACCTGCTGAGCGACCTCGCTGTGGGCGGCAAACATCCACTTCCTGAAGGGGGTGGGACATTCGGCGTCACAGCAACGTCACACAGCCGCCGGCCAATAGAAGCGGAGGGGCGGAGATGAGCGGAACGTAAACATCCTGCCCACCTTCTTCCTTCAGCATTGCCGGCGGCCACAGGTAAGCTGCAGTTCATCGTACCCGGGGTGTCACACGGAGCGATGTGTGCTACCCCGGGTACGATGAACAACCGGCGCAGGGAAGAAAAAATGATTTTTTAAAAATAAACATGTAAACGATACACGATTTGTAACCAATTTGCGATCGTTCTGAGACACTCGTAGGTGTCACACGAAACGATGTCGCAAACAATGCCGGATGTGCGTCATGAAAACCGTAACCCCGACGACATATCGCACGATGGATCGTCTCGTGTGATGCCCGCATTAATCAAAGATATAACAGACTGACAAATTTTTAAAAGTATTTAATATAGTTATGAAGCTGTAACCAATTAATTTACAGGGTAATTTAGAATACAATATGGTTTAAGCGGCTTGGGTACTTGTATAGTGCCCCATGGGGCCTTAGAATACACATCACCGGGCCAGTGGTTTCTTGGAGTTGCTGTGACTGGCCTGACCCGGCTCCGTGGCCCCGTCGGCTACATGAAAAGACAAACAAGTGCAAGGGTTGGGGGGTAGAAGGAGGGCGAGGGGTCCCTGGGGAGCATGTCGCCGATTGCAATGGTGACTGGGTCTCGGCCTCCTCTGCCGCAGACTATTCCTGCGACTGTTCCTCTCCCAGGAGCGGTGTTGGATGGGAATGGGGGATGCTTTGCCGCGCCACCCGTATAATTAGCCACCGCTGCAGAGTCTCTCTCCGGGGCAGATGTTGGGTGCAGCCAGGATGATATCGCTCCCCACAGGCAGAGCGGGATTACCCCCGGAGGTTGGTGAGAACAGGAGACAGTCCACGGGAGCGCCGAAGCGCAGGGCAGTGGCATATAGTCACAAAGTCACTGGGTGCGGGTTCCAAATGCTTTTATTCTCTGGTTAAGATGGTATCGCACCCCAGGTGCTGGTCCTCGCCGTCAGACTCCGGTCAATCCCGGGCAGGTCAGAGGTCCAGTCCAGTCTGGTAATCGGTGGCCTTTCTTCTCCGTGCACAACTCTGTACTTCGTGGGTCCCCGTGGCCTGAAACGTTTTGGGATCTCCTCCTGCTCTTGCTCACTCTCTGTCCTGACCTGTATGGCAGGCAGCTTGAACCTCTCTTTGGTCAGACCTCTGTCCCCTTTCCCAGTTTCCCTGTTTTCTGCTGTGCCCTGGACACTAACGTCGGCAAGGTCCTTGGTGGTCCCCTCACCGGGCATATTATTATCAGGTGAGCTTAAAGCGTCTTCCTGAACTAGGGCTCTGTACCCCGCCTGTGCTCAGTCCCGTGAGTACTCACACTGTACTCTCCCTGGCGACAGTACTCCTTTTGCCCACGATTTCTGGTATCGGGTCCCGTCCCTCCAGGTGTTACTAGCCCCGGTCTGTCTGGCTCCCCTCTGCAGGAGACTCCTGCAGAGGTCGGTGCGGTGTTACATCCCAGACGGTTCTGTTCTGCTTCCCTGAGGGGTGCCTGGCAGCAACCCCTCAGGGAGCTGCTCCACAGCGTGTCTGCTCTGTCTTCTCATAACTTGCTTTATAATGAATGATATGATGGAGGGAACCTGTTTGATATCTACACATAACTCCAGGTGATTGAGATAAGGGACACTGCACTGAACATAGGAATGAATGTCATTTTCCTATACAGCTGCCAGCTGCAAGTGTATATCTTAAATGACAGGGATGTAAGGAAAATAGCTACTTGTCATAGATTTTACCAAGACTCACAAAGTCTATCAGGTCAGGAGTCTTTCCGCTTTCTGTGCGCAAGGTTCCAAGAATCAGTTGTTCTGCTTGCTGATTATATCACCAGGATACTAGTAGTATCATGTGCGGTCAAACCCCAGTGCAACAGGACAGCATTGTAATGAGGCCACATTTTAGCACCTATAATATGGCTGTAATACCCAGATCTCTTGAGCTTCAACTGAACTTTGAACACCATAGGGAGATCCACCTTCAGCATAAAGAATGTAAAAATTGGGCCCCAAATGCCAATCTGAACAGTTCTTGGCACAGTTCATGTGATGCCTCATACCAGAACATGAAATGAGTTTGTGTAACATGGTGTGTGTGTGTGTGTGTGTGTGTGTGTGTGTGTGTGTGTGTGTGTGTGTGTGTGTGTGTAACATGAGGTGTCTATTAACTGCAGTATAGGTGTGTAAGACGTGGTGTTTATGTAACATGCCGTGTGTGTAGTGTGAAATAAGTGGGGTTTTTTTGCCAAGAGATGCACATGTGGTGCTGATATTTTTACACAATAGATTGGGTGCATGAATATGGTGTAACATTTAAACACCAAATTTGGATCTCTATTGCCCAAAAATGCAAAAAAACTATATTTTTTCTGCCAAGAGGTGCAAATTGGGACTGAAATCTGGTGCAGACATTTCAGCACCAAATTTGCACCTCCTGGCAGAAAACCACACCGAAATGGTGTCAAAACATTTTTTTTTTTTTTGCATTTTTGGGCCAAGAGATGCAAATTTGGTGATGAATTTTTTACAACATATTCATGCGCCCAAGCTACACCTCCTGGCAAAAAAATGCATCAACACCACATGTAGTATGTTGCAGTAGTGATGTGGTTTTTTGCCAGAAGTAGATTGGGTGCAGAAATATAATATAAAAATTTCAGCACCAAATCTGCATCTTGGCAAAAAAAAAAAAAATGCGGTTTTCTGCCAGGAGATGCAGAGGTCAAACTGAGGTCTCCTGAGTTTACTGCAGTCACAGGTGGAGGACCGTGGGAACGTCACCACTGATCACGCGTCTCATTCATTCTCTGCCGGAACTTCACAGCGATTGGTCTTGTACCATGATTGCGCGCTGTGATTTCAGATATGTAGCAGAGCTGGAATCGTCGTGGGACCCCATGTGGATTACGTCAGACCTGCAGGGGTGTTATGGGGTTAATAAATTGGTGAAAGAATTGGTAAAACAGGACATTTTATTTCAAATAAAGGATTTTTTCAGTGTTTGTGTTTATTTTCACTTACAGATTAGTAATAGGGGGTCTCATACATGTCTCCCATTACTAATTTAGGTCACAGTGGCAGCTGTGAGCTATTAACCTCTTTTTACTTCGATTGCCACTGCACCAGGGTGTGACGCCATAGGGCTTTGGGGTATTTGGTCCCGGGCGTGTGGTGCTCAGGCCGAACAGTCGTGGTCTCGGCCGATGCCTGGTTCCATGACCCTGGGGGTCGCTCCAACAAAAAGGGGTGAAAATGAAAAAAAAGTAATAAAATAAAAGAGTTATCGACTACACCACTTGCGGTGTGCGGCCAGGTTATTGAAACTGCCGCTGCAGGGTCCTGCTGGGGCTGGTGGAGTAATGCAGCTTAGGTGTTTTGGGCTCTCCGCAAGCAGGGCTAGACCCCAGCAGTAGATGATGAGGGGGCTATAGTAGGGGACAGTCAGTGTATGTGCACGGAGGCGAGAAGGAATCAGTCCACACTGGTATTGCAGTTTCAACTTGCCTTTTTACTTTGGCATGATACCTGGACCCGCTGGTGCCATTTCAGGTGTTCCTGCTCCCCTTGTTCTCTGTGCCAGCTGTTACCTGAGGTAGCTATCCTCCGTGCACACTTGTTGGTATTGGGCTCCCGTGGCATAGAGCTTCTTGGGGAGCCCCTCCGTTTCAGTCTTGGTCCTATTGCAGGCAGGCTGGACTATTTAATGGGTGGACGTCTGTCCTTGATCCCAGGTCCCCATTTTGCTGCTGATGCTTCAGACTCTTTGGTTGGTGAGGGACATATATATGATATTCAGCTCACCGTGTATGAACCCACTTCTTTTAGCGTCTTCCCTGGAGCACGTACAGGCACTGCCATGACCCAAAATGATCCAAAAAAGCAAAAGGAATCCAGCTCTTCAGGTGAAAAAGACTTCATGTTTATTTCAACGTGCAGGCAAAACAGATAGCATGACTAGCGCTACGTGTAGCGCTGGTCATGCTATCTGTTTTGCCTGCATGTTGAAATAAACCTGAAGTCTTTTTCACCTGAAGAGCTGGATTCCTTTTGCTTTTTTGGTGAGGGACCATGGAGATCCCCTCACCTGGCAGATTTAACAGTTGACCATAAAGTGTCCCGCTGTCCTAGGGTATGCACCCCGCCTTGTGCTGAGTCCTGTGAGCCTTGGTTCCGTACTTCCACAGGCTCCCCGCAGTTCCTGGAGTCCGATATTTCCACAGGTAACCCACAGTTCTTGGAGTCCCGGTTCCTTACTCCATAGTCCCTCTCTCCTTTACAGTGTCCCGTTCTTACTTTAGGTCTTTACACCTTTCCTTCTTTACTTCACTCCTCACTCTCTCACTCCTCACTCCTAACTCTCCTTACTCCTTCACTTCCAACCCTCTTCTTCACTTCCTCCCACCAACTTCCCAATTGACAACTGGCCCCTCCCCTTGCTGGGTCTCTCCCTACAGATTGGGTGCCAATGAGCCAATAAGTGCCCATCCCTTTTACCTGTTGCTAGGCAGTCTCCCAGTCTGGAATTGGGGTTATGTATGTGGCCTGAGGGTGCTGGTGTTTTGACTGGCACGAATATTCCGGGGTTTGGGTTTCCACAGTTCACATTTATTTGTGGCACCTGATACCTCAGGGGTGCTACAAGGGCAATCAGGAAGAGCCGGGTAAAGCACTGGGATTGTCGCATCTAATAGATGCGACAATCCTGGGTGGCTGCAGGCTACTATTTTAAGGCTGGGGGTGGCCCAATATGCATGGGCCACCCCAGCCTGAGATTACCAGCCTCTAGCTGTCGGACTTTATCATCGCTAGGCATCAAAATTGGGGGGGACTTTGCGCCGTTTTTTAAATTATTTGTTTAAATAATTAATTAAAAAAAAAAAGCCGCATGATAGGCGCACAGCTGGGGCAACAGCCTGTAGCTGTAGGCTTTATCTGTGCTGGGTATCATAATACGGGGGAACGCTATGCCAATTATTTTATTTATTTATTTTTATACCAAGATACTGACGTGCAGACAGCATCTCTGATTTGCTGCAATCAGATGCTGTCACACAGACTGGGGGGCAACCAATCACAGATGCCAGGTTGGCCGGTGGATGGGGAAAGCAGTGCATATGGATGAGCAATAATGAGTGGCCCAGGAAGTGAAGGAGAGGCTGCGGGAGCAGTGTACAGCTGCACCTAAGCTTCGGTAAGTATGATGCACTTGCTTCATTCTTACTTTTTTTTATTTTTCCTTTTATTTTCTAAGTGCCGGATCTGAACCAATACCCGGCACTGGGGTACCTTTGAAATCGCTCGGATGCAGACTTTTACAGTCCAGGTCCGCCCATCACTAGCTATAAGCATCACAACTATTTATCAAACCATTTACAGCAGTCCTATCTTGATCCATTCCAAATGTATGCAAAATAAAATTAAGATTTTTCTTCTCTCTTGTCAAATTTGAAAAGTTGTAAGAAAAGTGGACATGATCTACAAATGTGGGCAGGGTAGTACAGCAATTTTAAGAATCTAAAATGGTATATACTGTATACATATAATTATGAAAAACTATTGAAATACTCTCCTAGGGTAAAACTGCTGATCAATGTATCCCTCTTACAGATGTTGGTTAATAAGTGTCTAAATACTCTATAAGCTGTAAGGTAATTTACCGAGTCTATGTACATTTTATATTTTTCTAATTGTTTACATAGTGGATATCATAAAAGGAAAATTGACAACAAAGGAGATCAGTACCCACATACGAATTCAATGATACAAGACCTTGTGTTGTCCAAATAAATCTGTATAAACGGTCTTAAGTCATCTTTGGTGTACAAACAAAGAAAAAAAAATATAGGACCTGGGCACTTTCAGAATTAAATTAATGTACAGGTATAAAAATCGCTATGTGGTGGTCAATATATAGACATACACATTCACGGTGTGGCAGCACACTGCAATTAATGAAGACATGAACTCCAATATTGCTATAAACTAAAATAAAATCTAAGGTCTATCAATAGCATTTATTTTTAATCAAAGAGCGCAAAAGCCAGCCAACCAATGTCAAGTTGTACCTTTAATATACACTGTGTGCAGAATTATTAGGCAAATGAGTAATTTTGATCACATGATAATTTTTATACATGTTGTCCTACTCCAAGCTGTATAGGCTGAGAGCCAACTACCAATTAAGTAAATCAGGTGATATGTATCTCTGTAATGAGGAGGGGTGCGGTGTAATGGCATCAACACTCTATATAAGGTGTGCTTAATTATTAGGCAACTTCCTTTCCTTTGGCAAAATGGGTCACACAAGAGATTTAACGGGCTCTGAAAAGTAAAAAATTGTGAGATGTCTTGCAGAGGGATGCAGCAGTCTTGAAATTGCCAACTTTTTGAAGCGTGATCACCGAACAATCAAGCGTTTCATGGCAAATAGCCAACACGGTCGCAAGAAGCGTATTGGGCAAAAAAGTCGCAAAATAACTGCCCATGAATTGAGGAAAATCAAGTGTGAAGCTGCCAAGATGCCATTTGCCACCAGTTTGGCCATATTTCAGAGCTACAACGTTACTGGAGTATCAAAAAGCCCAAGGTGTGCCATACTCAGGGACATGGCCAAGGTAAGGAAGGCTGAAAAACGACCATCTTTGAAGAAAAACATAAGATCAAACGTCAAGACTGGGCCAAGAAATATCTTAAGACTGATTAGTCAAAGGTTTTATGGACTGATGAAATGAGAGTGAATCTTGATTGGCCAGATGGATGGGCCAGAGGCAGGATCAGTAAAGGGCAGAGAGCTCCACTCCAACTCAGATGCCAGCAAGGTGGAGGTGGGGTAATGGTATCGGCTGTTATCATCAAAGATGAACTTGTGGGACCTTTTCGAGTTGAGGATGGAGTGAAGCTCAACTCCCAGACCTACTGCCAGTTTCTGGAAGACAACTTCTTCAAGTAGTAGTACAGGAAGAAGTCGGTATCGTTCAAGAAAAACATGATTTTCATGCAGGACGATGTTCCATCACATGCATCCAACTACTCCACAGCATGGTTGGCCAGTAAAGGTCTAAACGATGAAAAAATAATGACATGGCCCCCTTTTTCACCTGATCTGAACCCCATAGAGAACCTGTGGTCCCTCACAAAATGTGAGATCTACAAGGAGGGAAAACAGTACACCTCTCGGAACAGTGACTGGGAGGCTGTGGTGGCTGCTGTACGCAATGTTGATCGTAAACAGATCAAGCAACTGACAGAATCTATGGGTGGTAGGCTGTTGAGTGTCATCAGAAAGAAAGGTGGCTATATTGGTCACTAATTTTTTGAGGTTTTGTTTTTGCATGTCAGAAATGTTTAGTTCTAAATCTTATGCAGTTATATTGGTTTACCTCGTGAAAATAAACAAGTGAGATGGGAATATATTTGGTTTTTATTAAGTTGCCTAATAATTCTGCACAGTAATAGTTACCTGCACACACAGATATTCTCCTAAAATAGCCAAAATCTAAAAAACCCACTCCAATTTCCAAAAATATTAAGCTTTGATATTTATGAGTCCTTTGGGTTGATTGAGAACATAGTTGTTGATCAATAATAATAAAAAAAAAATCCTCTAAAATACAACTTGCCTAATAATTCTGCACATGGTGTATATAATTATTTCTTTATTGTAGTACATATAGTATACATATAGTGTGTGGCCCCCTCTAGGGCTGAGCACTCTTTTCACCCCATCTTTCCCACACAAACATTTAATTTTGGGCTATGCCTGGATCACTCCTTATTCAGACGAAGCTGCTTTGGCACATGGCTCGGTAGTACAATAGTGTATGGGAATCATGCATATTATAGGTACACCTTGATGTGGTTGGATGGGTTTTGCACTTTTCGATAAAAAAATGCTAACAAATTGTCTTGTTTCTTTTGTTTCTAGCACTATTGGAGTTCATGTATTCATATATCGTAGTGTGCTGCTGCACCATGTATGTGTACTTTTGGTGTACATCTGACCATTTTTCCACCATAACAGTACATTTTGCATTTAAAAAAAATCCTGCAGGGGTCTTCTTTTGACACGTTATGGAGCATCCTCAAAACCAAATTATTTGTATAATGTCTGTCACGAGGTGGTGTTAGACACTACTTGCGTGTATGTAAATAGAGAGGTAGTCAGACAAGCTGAGGTCGGAATCCAGGAGGTAGCGACAGGATACTGGGAGCAGACAGAGACGAGGTCAAGATACAAGCCGAGGGTCAGGATTCCAGGAGAGTACGTACAAGACACAGGGATCAGGCGAGGACGTGATCAGGAGGCGGTCCGAGGTCAGAAGCCAGGAGGTAACGCCAAAAACAGGGAGACAGACAGAGAAGAGTAAACAACAGCTCAGAGTCGAGGGCCAAAATCAGATCACGGGAGCCGAGAGCACTACTCTAAAAAGAAAGTATGACTGGCGATGTTTCGGGCAAGCATGCTCCCTAATGAAGCAGAGCAATAACCAGGAATGAGGAGCATCTGCGTAGGCACCTCCCGGGACCAGCAAACCCAGAGCTGGGAGACAACTTGTCCATAGGTGTTCAAGACAAACAGCAGAGCATCCAAACCTGCAAAAAGCTCTACACGATTGTAACGCCTGCCTGGATCCACAGACTCAGATGGGCTGTAAAGGGGAGGCTAGAGGGAAGCCACTCACCAAGTAGGACCCCCAGAACCCTGAAACCCTTTAACCCCTATACAGGGATTTGGAATTACATCGGGAACTGGAGATCACTACCTGTGGAAGTCTGCAGTCCGAGAGAGTAGTGGTCAGGCAGGGTCAAACCAGGAATTGCGGAACAGGGACAGAATCGTCAGGCAGTGACATAGTCAGCAAACGTAGCAGAGGTCAGATCCGGGTCGGGCAGCAAGGTACAAAAACAGTAGGCAGAAGGGTAGTCAAAACACGCAGAAGTCAACACACAGGAATCACCAAACAGAATAGGACGTAACAGGAGCCAGGAAAATCAGAACTATATCTGGCAGTAATCATGTGACAGGAGGGGAAATAAGAAGGGTGTGGTGGCTTCCCATTGGCTGTAGCTGAACGCTGGCAACTTCAGCTGGAAGACACATGCCACCCACAGTCAGCCAGTGGTACTGCAGATCCCAAGCTAACCCAGCCCAGTGGATGATTGGAGCCTGCACCCACTGGTGCCGCTGGCATCGACTTCTCTCCCATCACCAGCACCATCCACGGCAGGAACACGGCGTCGCTTGCCGATCGGAGCAGAAGTTGCTGGAGCAGACTCCGGCGGTGACATAACAGTACCCCCCCTCCACGAGGGGCCTCCAGACCCTCAAAACCCGGCTTCCCAGGAAATTGGAGGTGAAACCGTTGGACCAGACCCCTAGCATGAACATCGCTCGCAGGGACCCATGACCTCTCCTCGGGTCCGTAACCCCTCCAATGCACCAAATACTGTACCGCCCCTCTGACAATACGGGAATCAAGTATTCTCTGTACCTCATAATCCAAGTTACCTTCCACCAAAACAGGAGGAGGAGGGTCACTGACTGGGTGAATGGGGACACGATATAACTTGAGGAGGGACTTATGGATGGAACACATTCGATATCTTGAAGGATGGGGGGAGTTGCAGGCGGAAAGCTGTGGGATTAATGACCTCGATTATCTCGTAAGGTCCAATAAATCTCGGACCCAGCTTAGCAGAAGGGACCTTGAGTTTAATATTCTGTGTGGATAACCATACCTTGTCCCCAACTCCAAGGCTAGGGCCCTTGGAACGTCTCTTATTAGCAGAGGAGGCTTGACCAACCTTTGCCTTCTTCAGGTTCTCTTTCACCTCAGACCAGATAGCCTTTAATTTGTCCACAGTTGAGTCAGCCTCAGGAGTATCCACCACAGTGGAAGAAAAAGAACCAAAACGTGGATGCAACCCTAAATTGCAGAAAAAGGGGGTAGTCTTGATGGATTCCTGATACTGATTATTGATAGCGAACTCAGCTAGCGGCAGATATTCCACCCAGTCAGAATGACGGTCAGACACATAACACCGGAGATATTGTTCAAGGGTTTGATTGGAACGTTCGGTCTGACCATTGGTCTCTGGGTGGTAGGCAGATGAAAAAGATAGCTCTATATGGATCTTTTTACAAAACGCCCTCCAGAATTTTGAGACGAACTGTGTTCCTCAGTCAGAAACAATATTTTCCGGAACCCCGTGTAACCGCACAATATGCCTAATAAACAACTTGCTAAGAGTTTCAGAATTGGGTAATCCGGACAGAGGAACAAAATGACACTGTTTGCTGAATCTATCCCCTACTACCCAGATACAAGTCTTCCCTTCTGAGGGTGGAAGGTCAGTGATGAAGTCCATGGAGAGATGTGTCCAAGGGCTTACTGGAGTAGGTAGAGACTGGAGAAATTCGGCAGGGCGGGTACGGGGTGTCTTGGCTCGAGCACAAGTTTCACAAGCCAGTACATATTCCTTACAATCTTTCGCTACGGTTGGCCACCAAAAATTCCTGGTTACTAATCGGAGGGTATTGCCGATACCAGGGTGACCTGCCAGCACAGAATTGTGGGATTCCTGGAGTACCCGTAGGCGCAGTGAGGGCGCGACAAACAGTTTATGGACAGGGGTGGTTTCAGGAGCTTGGTCTTGGGTATTATGGACCTCTTCTATCAAATCTAAGGAAACCGATGACATAATAATGCCTTTAGCTAGAATATGCACTGGTTCAGAGTCTTCGGACTGAGAGGGACAGAAGCTACGGGAAAGTGCATCAGCTCTGGTGTTCTTGGTACCGGGCCGGAATGTTACCACAAAATCAAATCTGGAGAAGAACAATGCCCACCTAGCTTGCCTAGGATTGAGTCTCTTAGCAGATTCCAGATAAGTGAGGTTCTTATGGTCTGTGATGACTGTGACCTTATGTTTGGCGCCTCTGAGGAAGTGGCGCCATTCCTCGAAGGCCCATTTAATAGCCAACAGCTCACGATTACCAATGTCATAATTTCTCTCTGTGGGAGAAAACTTGCGGTTAAAGAAGGCACAAGGACGAAGCTGAGTGAGAGACGGAGTACCTTGTGATAGCACCGCTCCCACTCCAACCTCGGATGCATCGACTTCCACAATAAACGGACGCATAAGGTCAGGCTGAACCAGAATCAGGTCTGAGGAGAAACATCCTTTTAATTTTGCGAATGCATGGATCGCCTCTGGCTTCCAATTAACCACATCAGCCGCCTTTTTAGTCAAATCGGTGAGGGGTTTGGCAATTTTGGAAAAATCTCTAATGAATTTGCGATAATAATTAGCGAATCCAAGGAAACGCTGCAAGGCTTTCAGAGACTTGGGTTGCACCCACTCCTTAATCGGTTGAAGCATAGAGGGATCCATGCGGAAGCCTTCTGCAGACAATATATAACCCAGGAAATTAACCTCTGCCTCAAAAAAAAACACATTTCTCATATTTAGCAAATAGGGAATTCTCCCTGAGTCTCTGGAGTACAGTGCATACATGTTGGACATGTGACGTAGCATCAGGAGAATAAATCAGGATGTCATCCAGATAGACCACCACATATTGACCACAAATATCTCTGAAAATTTCATTAACAAAGTTCTGGAACACAGCCGGCGCATTACTTAATCCAAAACGCATTACTAGGTACTCATAATGTCCCTCTGGAGTATTAAATGCAGTTTTCCACTCATCCCCTTCTCTGATACGGATAAGGTTATATGCTCCCCTGAGATCAAGCTTGGTGAACCACCGGGCTCCTATGAGCTGGTTAAACAGATCGGGGATGAGTGGCAGAGGGTACTGATTCTTTACAGTAATAGCATTCAGTTCACGGTAGTCAATACAAGGTCTGAGGCCACCATCTTTCTTATCAACAAAAAAGAATCCAGCGCCGAATGGTGACCTGGATGGTCTGATGAACCCTCTCTGCAGACTGTCTGCTATATAATCTTTCATGGCCTGACGCTCCGGACCAGAAAGATTATACATTTTACCCTTGGGGAGTCAGGAATTGGGGACCAAATCTATGGGGCAGTCATAATCTCTGTGCAGAGGTAATTTTTCAGATTCAGATACAGAAAACACATCAGCAAATTCCCTGAATGCATAAGGTATGAAGATAGGTTCAGCTCTAGTCAGGTTCACAGATAAAGACATGCACGTCTCCTGACACTCAGGGCTCCATCGCACAATCTCACCCTGATGCCAGTCTATGACGGGGTTATGTTTACGCAGCCAAGGCATGCCCAATACCACTGCTGACATCAGATTCTCAAGAACAAAAAATGACACAGATTCTACATGCAGAGCACCAACAAGCATGGAGATCTCTTGAGTTACAAAAGTAACCACACCCTGGGTGAGAGGTGTACTATCGATAGCAGATATTCTAATAGGTGCATTTAACCTGAGCAAAGTCAAACCCAGCTCTTTTGCTACAATAGTGTCTATAAAATTAACAGCACAGCCACAATCAACAAAGGCCTGCAGCCGTAAAGATTTTCCCTGGTGAGACAATGAGACAGGCAACATTAACCTCATAGGGTCTGCAGGAAGTACCTGGGCACCTGAGCGGGTATCCTGGGGTCCGCTCAGGTGGTGCTGCTGCCTTGGAAGCGATTAGCTCTCTGATCCAGGCACTCCACCACGTGATCTGCTCCCTTGCAGTCGACGGGACTCTGGACATGCTGAGGTAGGTACTGCAGCGGGGCCTTGGACCTGAGCAGACCTGAGGTCCTGCACTTGCTGTGTCAGTTCTTGTACAAGCCCAGAAAGGGTGTGCACCTGATTTAGCACAGCATGGAGAGAATCCATTTTTTTTTTCTCTCCTGGTTAGATGGCCAGATATGATATAACGCCTGCCTGGGTCCACAGACTCAGATGGGCTGTAAAGGGGAGGCTAGAGGGAAGCCACTCACCAAGTAGGACCCCCAGAACCCTGAAACCCTTTAACCCCTATACAGGGATTTGGAATTACATCGGGAACTGGAGAGCACTACCTGTGGAAGGCTGCAGTCCGAGAGAGTAGTAGTCAGGCAGGGTCAAACCAGGAATTGCGGAACAGGGACAGAATCGGCAGGCAGTGACGTAGTCAGCAAACGTAGCAGAGGTCAGATCCGGGTCGGGCAGCAAGATACAAAAACAGTAGGCAGAAGGGTAGTCAAAACACGCAGAAGTCAACACACAGGAATCACCAAACAGAATAGGACGAAACAGGAGCCAGGAAAATCAAAACTATATCTGGCAGTAATCATGTGACAGGAGGGGAAATAAGAAGGGTGTGGTGTCTTCCCATTGGCTGTAGCTGAACGCTGGCAACTTCAGCTGGAAGACACATGCCACCCACAGTCAGCCAGTGGTACTGCAGATCCCAAGCTAACCCAGCCCAGTGGATGATCGGAGCCTGCGCCCACTGGTGCTGCTGGCATCGACTTCTCTCCCATCACCAGCACCATCCACGGCAGGAACACGGCGTCGCCTGCCGATCGGAGCAGAAGTCGCTGGAGCAGACTCCGGCGGTGACGTAACAACGATGAAACAACAAGTACCGGCTCTGCAGGAGAGCATGGCACAACTATACAACACAAGATGCTCTGCGCATCGGAACTATGACAATTTGCTGATGCAGCATCAATCACGTCCTAATTCCTAATAATGGCATGAATAAAATAAATTTTGTTTATCAACTCATATCATCAACTCAAGATATCCTGGCATCCTCACATTTGTCTTTTAACCCCATGCACATTTCCCAAAGCAAGGTTAAGGGGTGCGCATGCACACAAGTATTATTTACCTGCATTTTGTCCACTAATCTTATCTAGTGGATAACAACTCGTTTAGATGAAGAAAATGCAAAGAAAATTGTGTCAGCTCACCTTCTGAGTATAGAGGCCAGTTTTAGATCTGCCGCTTGGAGGCCTGGGCAAGGCCGAAAGTCCATCAAAGAAAAAAATTCCAGCGCAGAGAGGACCGAACTGACAAGACTTATCATATAAAATTTCTCTTTTATTTTTCCATTAAAATCATTTGCCCATGATTAAGGCATAGGCCAAAATACGTCGGTTTTTCTTCATCCCCTTTTTTTTCATGGATGTCTGTCTTTTAGCTGTCTGACCATTTGGCAAATGATTTTAATGGAAAAATAAAAGAGAAATTATATATGATAAATCTTGTTATTCCGGTCTTTTCTGCGCTGGAATTTTTTTCTTCGATGAGGGAAATAACCCTAAAATCAAAATTCAGTCAATTATTCAAAAGATCTCAGCAAACCTATACCAAGATAGTGAAAATAAATCACCTGTATACATATGGCATTATTCTGAAACTGACTGGAATGTGGACGCCACAAGGGGAGGAACACAGGGGTCTAAGCTGTGATTATTAATGCAGAACTAGAGAATGGGGAAATAGCATCCCAAACACTCTTCACTTGGCCATGATGAAGTCTGGATTTGTAGACAATCAGATTGTACTACGGTACCCCTAACAGATTTCCACAGACAGATCCTTTTTATAAAAGTAGCGACAGGGAATGTGGCAGCCATTTTGTGGTGAATCTGGATAGGGAGAGAAAGCCATAAACACTGAATAAAAATTATAAATAGTACAATATGTGACAGCGCAGCAGTGAATGAGAATTACTATTTGTTTCCCATAGCTATATATGATGAGGTCATTTTGATATTACTAAAGTTGTGTTTGCGATAAAGAACTTTTTCAAGCAATGTACATACTTGAAACTAGCGGTGAACCAAATCTTTAGAAATATTCGATGAAGTTGGCAGATTCTAATTTCAAGAGATTCTCTCCTCTCTATTCAACACTCTATAATGACAATTTAAACAAACATTAATCTAACCTCTGACTATCTCTTGGAGCTGTTCCAAAAATTGATCTTTGTTTCATCGGTCATCTCAAATAGACATCATTCAAGCTGCATACATAGGAATTCCTTATTAGCACTGTCATAATTCCGCTAAAAGTAAAAGTGCACATACAATTCTTAATTATTATTTCTAAAACGTTTCTCAAAGTAAATGAGCATAAGTTCTCCTATGAGACAGGAATTTGTCCTCATTATAATATAGGACGGATTCATATTCAAAATTTCAACACATGCACCAATTAGATCATTTAGACAGGTGCATACACAAAGGTGAGAAGGTCCTATTTTATTCTTGGTTTGATTGCTGTTATTATACTGATGAAGATTAAGGCTATGTGCCCACAGTGCTTTTTTTCAGCACAAAAAAGCTGTTTTATTTGTGCTTCTTTTCATGCTTTTTTTCATGCTTCATTTCATTCCTCTATTCATGCTTTTTTCCATGCTTCTTTTCATGCTTTCATGCTTCTTTGCTGAATCCAGACATCTGTATTTCTTGTATCAGCCCTGGGTCTCAACAGCCTCAACATAGACAAACAGCAGATCCAATCCACCCATCCAATCCACCCAGGCCAAGAAATCAAACCATAGATGTGCATAAGTTAAAGGAACCCTGTCACAAGGTTTTCCCCATACAAAGTATTTCCACTACCTGTATACCTTTATATACAGTATTTCAGAATACTATATATATATATATATATATATATATATATATATATATATACATATATATATATATATACACATATATATATATATGTGCCGCCCCCCGTGAGAGCAGCTGAGCTGCTCGGATCCGGGTTCGCTGTGGCTCGAGGGTCTCCAGACCCGGGGTCGTGCGGCAACTCAAATGAAGGGGGGTATTTACAGGGGAGTTGATATATATAATTTGTGATGCCATCCGTGGTGTACGGTAATTTGGGGAATACCGCCGCTGCCGTTGGGAGTACCTGGGGTGATGAAGTGGGGCAGCAAGGTGTCATAGCCCTCCACGGGACGACTCGGTGAGGGGGATGCCGTGGGATGCAGGGGTCCCTCTCGTACTCACTCAGTCAATAAGGAGACACTGACAACCGGGTAAACCAACTTTTGGGTGCCACAGCCGCCGAGGGGAACTCATCCGGGTCCCGTCCCTGATAATGTTGCCTGGTGATCCATGACCTGCCTCCTGGCACTAAGTTTAACTTCAACGTTTGGGCCAGTAGTATAGAACTTGCTTGGCCCCGCTCCCCACTGTGGCTAAGTGTGGGATCTTGCTCTCAGGGCTCACGCTTGGGATTTTCTGGACCGTTTTGGGTTGGAAAGTCCTATCCCCCTCGTTGCGCTAATGGCCCGATTCTGGAGGAGGTGGTAACAGATCATAAAGGCTCCATTCTCCTCACGTGAATTGTCGGGTTGCCTGAAGCTACTCACTGACCTAGGGTCCGTGTACCCCGTCGTGCCTTCAGTCCCAGACTGGTGATAGTGCTAGGCTGTCCTCCTCGACAGGTCCAGGCACCTTGCCACAATGCCCTGTGACCGGGGGTCCAACTCCTCTAGGCTCAGACCACCGTCTGCAACCTAAACAGCTTCTCTAGTAGTCACCGCTCCTAACCTCCTCTTATTCTCACTCTCTAACTCTCACGGACTACACTCCTCACCTCCCCTCCCTGACCTCCTAGGTGGGCAACTCTATTCCACTCAAGCCGTCCACTAGTGTGCCTGGTGGGTGTGGTGGAGGGTGTATCTAGGATTTGATTTGCTGTTGGAGGCAACACTACTTAGTTAGGGATCCAGAACCATGAGGGACTTGGAATACCGCACAGAAGGGCAGTTTGCGCAGTACCCTGTGACGACCTGAAGTCCAGGGGTGTCACATATATATATCTTAAAGCTGATTTGCATAATGTTAAAAAGACTTTTATTATATTCACCTATGGGGCAATCTAGTCTAATGAACATCGCTGGTCTTGATCCGACACGGTTCCCCTCTTGCTTCATGTGGATGACATGTTTTAAGTCATCCACACAGTCTCCCATTGCCCTGAGCATAATTCTGTAAAGCGCACAACAGCGGAAAGGCCAAGGTGAGTCCACACATAGGCATTACAATACTTTGCTCTTCCCTCAGCCATGCAGAGAGAAGTGCACATGCGCAAGAGCGCAATAAAAGACTGTGTGAATGACTTTTGACGCGTTATCCACACGAAGCAGGGCAGGAGCATGGAGATCGCAAGAAGAGAGAAGGCACTGGATCAGGACTAGCAATGCTCATCAGACCCCTTCATAGGTGAGTATAATAAAAAGTCATTTTTTTACATTATACAGATTGGCTTTGAGACATATATACAGAATTCGAAAATGTTGTATATAAGGGCATAGAGATGGTGAACATACTTTATGTGGGGAAATCCTGGTGACAGGCTCCCTTAAGTTATGTGCAAGAATGAGAAATGACACAGGGAAAAAGTATTGACCACATGAAGAGAGAGAGGTTCAAAAAGCCCCTGAAAATGATGACATCAGCTACAATCTATCAGCAATTAGAAAGCAATCCTGCCACTCAGTGAAAAATAAAATCAGCTAGTTCAACTGGTGGCCTATAAAAAGGTGTATCATTAGGCTACATTCACATGACCGTTCCGTTTTTGCGGGCCGCAAAAAAAGGTCCATTTATTTTTCACGGATGCATCCGTGTGACATCCGTTCCGTTCCATATACGGTCCGTGTGTCATCCGTGTGCCTTCCATTTTTTTTGCGGATCGCAAAAAACGGAAGCAGCAAGAAAGATAAATAGATGAGTAGATATAGAGATGGATAGATAGATATAGAGACAGAGAGATAGAGGGATGAATGAATGAATGAATGAATAGAGGGATAGGTAGATAGATAGATAGATAGATAGATAGATGAGAAAGACATATATAATGTCCCACCTCCCTGCATATTCTAAGCTGGCAACCTTTTGTGACTTTCATGTGGCACTAAAGGGTGCTTAGCCTTGTATTTAGCCAAAAAATAAATAAATAATAATTAAAAAAAATGACATGGGGTCCCCCCTATCTTTTGTAGCCAGTTAGGGAAAAGCAGATGGCTGCAGCCTGCAGACCACAGCTGGCAGCTTCACCTTGACTGGTAATCCAAAACAAAGGGTACCCCATGCTGTTATTTTAAATTAAATAAATAATTTAAGACAAAAAACACGGGGTCCCCCCCAAATTGGATCACCAGCCAGGGTAAAGCGGACAGCTGTGGTCTGGTATTCTCAGACTAGGGAGGTCCACTGTTATTGGACACTCCCCAGCCTAAAAATAGCATGCCACGGCCACCCAAGAAGTGGCTCATCCATTAGATGCGCCAATCCTGGCGCTTCGCCCAAACTCATCCCGTTGCACTGGTGCGGTGGCAAACGGGGTAATATATGGGGGTAATACCAGATGTGTAATGTCACCTGGCATCAAGCCCTGGGGTTTGTGATGTCAGGCGTCTATCAGATTCCCGACATTACTAACCCAGTCAGTAATAAAAAAAAATAGACGACAGACACATTTTTATTTGAAAAAAAACACTCCCCAACACATTGCCTCTTTCACCAATTTATTAGAAAGAAAAACAAATCCAGGTTTGGTGTAATCCAAGGGAATAACATGACGATCCATACCACAGTCACTGTCCCAGTCAATGAAGAACAGAATGTTCCCCATTGGAGAGCCGTGCAGTGACCTGAGTTAACATCAATAGGTCAGCCCAGGTCCCTGCAGGGGATGACGAGTGCTGACTTCATGAGGATAGCGAGGTACATTACCTGCGGTGATCGCTGAACTCCTGACAGCAGCACTGTCACTGAGTTCAATGACCGCCGCCTTCACAAACCAAGTAGCACGAGCGGCCTGTGACATCACCGCTAGTCACAGTCTCGGGTCGACAGCGAGAGGTGATGTGACAAGCAGCGGGCATGGAAGACAGTGACGAGCGCTGACGTCAGGAGAGCAGGACTTCATCACCGCAGGTAATGATCTCATCTAACCTCCTGACAGCAGCGCTTGTCATCCCCTCGGCTGCTGACAGACTGCACGGGCACCCGACGGAAGTCACACGGAAGTGCTTCCGTGTAGCTTCCAGGGATTTTGCGGACCCATTGACTTGTATTGAGTCACGGTCCATTATTACGGAACAGAATAGGACATGTTCCATAATAACGGAACGGACATATGGCATCCGATGTGTTTTTTTGCAGGAACTGATGCACACGGAAGTGCTACCGTCTGCCATCCAATCCTACATAAAAGACATTGAAAAGATGGTCCTGTCCGTGGGTCAACAAAAAACAGAAACTGACCAGGACAAACGGAACGGTCATGTGAATGAGCCCTTACCAGGATGCCACACAAGAAACATCTCTTGATGGGTAAAACAACTGAGTTGTTTCAAGACCTTAGCAACCTTATTGTTACAAAACATACAAAACAAAACATTGGTTACAGAAGAATTTCTAAACTGCAGAAGGTTACAATGAGCACTGTTGGTGCTATAATCCTGGGGTGGTAATAACATAATATTGCCATAAAGCAGCCACAACCAGGTGCTCCCCGCAAGATTTTTGACAGAGTGAAAATAATTATCAGAAGAGTTTTCCCAGAGCCAATTGTGGCGCCCCTGAGGCTTCCGTCGCCACAGGTCATGGCACCCCATCAGCGGTGTGATGCCCCATTCTGGGTGAGGAAGGGAGTGAACACCGGTCCCTTGGTAAATCCACACTACACCCATTGCTAGGAACACACTGGGACAAGGGATAGTGGCAGTAACCCTCCCATGCTGCATTCTGGGAGGGGTCGTAAGACCCATCCCTGCTCCCATAGGGTGGTAGCTTAGCAACCGGGGGGTGGGGAGAGCCAGCCGAGTGTAGAGCAGAGAGGAAGGTCAGAGTTTCAGTTTACCTCAGAGAGTGAGAGAGTGAGGAGCCAGCATGTAGCTGTGAAAGGGAAAGGAGCTCTGTGAGCTCAGAGTGTCCGCACAGAGAAAGCAACAGAAGTCTGAGAGAGAGTGCGGAAGGAGGAAGAGGTCTGCAGGAGGCAGGCAAGGAGGAGAAGAGAAAGGAAAGAAAGCTTCAAGTCAGTCAGGAGCTGAGAAACAGAAAGAGACGCTTCCTGGTGAAAATCCTGGGACTCGGAGGGTCCAGGTGACACCACGCAGAGAACAGAAGGAGTCACAGGGCCACGGGTAGTCTGTAGAGCTGTCCAGGGCAGTTTAGAGCTGCGGTGGCCTGTTCCACAAGAACATCGGTGGAGGGATCAAGCTGCAACAGGGGACGGTCCCTAGAGACTGGAGGAGTGCAAAGATCATCTCCAAACAGTAAAAACCGAGGCCCAGGGAATGTTGTAAACTCCCCGGGCCAGAACCCATAGCAGACCTTTCAGAAAAGGGGTAATCAGCCGACAGGTGACCCCCCAGCCTGGAGGCTGTAGTGGAGGCCAAGCCAGGTTTATCCTATCAAAGGCAAGGCTAAGGAAGACAGCAGAAGATAGAGACACTAAAGAGAAGGATACCGGCTTTTACTCTCAGAATCACCCAGAAACGGCGGAGGTCCCTGACAGTGGTCCCAGCAGTCCAAGGGCCCTGGGCCCCGACAAGAATTGTGAGTAAAGAACTTGAACTGCACCCTTGAAGTTGCCTCTGTTATTTCATCTGCATGGACACTCACAAGCACCAACAGTGCCCCGGGCATTGCTCCACCTGTGGGGAGCAGTACCACCATTGCTGCTATAACATCCCCCGGAGGCCTCATACAGCAGCGGCGGCCCATTAGCCGCATACCACAGGTGGCGTCACGAACACAAACTTTATTCATCTAGCCACATATTATACTGACACCCACCAGGGCCACGGAGCCGGGCCCAGCCACCACTGACTACCACCGGACTAGTCCGGCCCGGCACCGGGTGTCCCACAGCCCTGGGGTGGGCGAGTCACAATCACCTCCTGTAGAGAGCTACAGAAAGACCTGGAATCAGCAGATACAATTTTTTAAAAGAAAAAAAAGTACTGTAATACACTTAACCTTCATGGCCTGTATGCACGCACACCATACAAGACTCCATTGCTGAATAGAAAGCATGTTCAAGTGCGTTTGAAGTTTGTTCAACAACATTTAGACAAGCCTGTGAAATACTGGGAGAATATAGCCTGGTTAGATGAGATCAAAATTGAACTATTTGGATATCATACCACACACCATGTTTTGACGCCAAAAGGCACTGCACATCCCTCCAAAAACACTATACCAACTATTATGTTTGGAGGTTGGAACATCATGGTGTGGGGCTGTCTGTCAGCATATGGCACTGGCAAACTTCATTTAACTGAACGAAGGATGAATGGACAAAAGTACTGCCGGTCCAGAACTCACAATCCATACCTGGACAGTAAAACTCAGATGTCTGAATCCAGCCAAAAACTAGTTAGTGAACCTGCATATCTAAGGACACATTACAGATCAAAGTGCATCAATATGTCATCAGTATTGCATAAATGTAACTACTGCTTCTTAGAAAAAAAAATTGCTACCATATTGATGACATACTGATGCAACACTTTTCATTGTCTGTAATGTGTTTTCTATATGCATGACTGATTAAAGTATTCCTGTTTTAACAATGCATGCATATGTTATATTCCCATATGATCAATCACGCAGAGTAACATCTGGTCTGTATTATATAACCCACCATACAATAAATAAAAGGTGGAAATTTATCCCCATCTCTTTTCTTGGGTTAATTCTTTCACTGGTGGCATTACTGGATTTTTTGTACTTTGGATGGGTGAAAGAAATTGAATAGAGTTCATTGTGTCTCCATTGCTCAAGGGGGTATATAGAGCTAGAGATAGCTGGCTGCAACACAAATTTCACACTGCAGCATCCATATGTTGGTGGAAACCAGTAGTGCTAGCATGGTTTATTTCCACTAACCAAAATAAGCAGAGAATTAGTAGGGACTATAACTTATACTACATGGACAAAAGTAATGAGACACACCTCTTGATCATTAAATCTAAACTTATAAAATCACAGAATAAAATCCATCACCAGCCATGCGGTCTACCTTTGCAAATATTTGTGAAGGAATGGGTCGATCTATAGAACTCACTGGATTCTATCATGGTCCTGTAATAAGATGCCAATGTTGTAACAAGTTGAATCACAAAGGAAATATAAAGTAAGTAAATATAAGTGAATATAAATTGATATATAGATATATATATATCACAACTGTGAGTGGTAATATTGTAACGTGAAAGCATATAGGATCCACGGAACTCAGCCACAATGTGGCAGACCATGTAATGCGAGGTTGCTGAATGCTGAAGCCCACAGTGCATGAAAGTCGCAACGTTCTCCTGACATAAATTACTGCAGTGTCCAAATCTCCTTTGACATTAACATCAGCACAAAAGCTATGTGCCGGGAGCTTCATCATGACATGGGTTTCCATGGCCAATCAGCTGCAAGCAAGTCATAGATAACCCAGCATAATGCTATGAGTCGGATCGAGTGATGTAAAGCCACCAATGGACCCTGCAGCAGTGAAAATTAGAGATGAGCGGATCAGGCAATATTCAAATACACTTGTTCATATGTTGTTTCCTGAGAAACTCAATTCATGGAATAGATATTGTTCACAATTTTAATGTCCCTTAGTATGCTGTGGAGTCT
This sequence comes from Anomaloglossus baeobatrachus, assembly GCF_048569485.1. Classification (NCBI taxonomy): domain Eukaryota; kingdom Metazoa; phylum Chordata; class Amphibia; order Anura; family Aromobatidae; genus Anomaloglossus; species Anomaloglossus baeobatrachus. The sequence goes on from NC_134358.1 coordinate 131,891,703, forward strand.
CTCTAAACAAAATGTGTAAAAAGTAAATAAAATCTTTATACTCACCTTGCCGCTCACCTCTCCGACCCCTCTGCTCCTCGCCGGCATCTGTCCTGTCCTTGCAACTTCAATCTCCACCGCTTGCACTGAAATCCCATGCCTCCCACACTGGGCCGGGACTTTTGGCTTTGATGGGTTTTGCGCATGCCTGTGTAAAGTCACGGCAGATGCCGTGAAGTTATGACACCATGATGTTTTGTGCAGTGCTTGCGAATAACCCTCTTGGGCTCTCATCAAAGAAGATAGGATTTTATCATGAGCGAAAGCTGTGGCGAGGACTAGACGGGTGACACGGAGGAGCCAAAAAAGTGATTATTATAAAGATTTTTTTTATTTTTTTTTTAATTTTGATGGCACTTTATGGTTTAGAAAAATGGTGGACATCATTTTGCTAAATCCGCATGAACTGAATTATAGTGATGAGCAAGTATGCTTGTTACTACTCGGTACTCGCACGAGTATCACTGTACTCGGGCTACTCGGCGGGGACCGAGTAATCTCGCGATACTCGTGCTGTACTCGTGGTCTTCATCCCTGCATGTTGGCGCTCATTTGAGAGCCAGCCCTCATGCAGGGATTGGCTGGCAGACCACTGCAATGCCACAGCCCTGTTAGTTGTGGAATTGCAGTGATTGGCCGTCCTGCACAGCGTGACCGAGCCTTTATACCGGCGGGCGCGCTGTGCTCTGCTCACAGCCATCCAGACAGTCAGTGCAGGGAGAGTGTTGCTGCTTCAGGGAAAGGTTTGCGGCCCTTTATAGTTATTTCCGTAGCAGGGCTGCAAACAGTGTGACCAGAAGTCCTTCTCAGGACTATTATTGTTGTATACAGGCAGGCAGGGTATAGCCAGGTTGGAGTACAGTAGCAGAGTCCTTCTCAGGACTATTGTTGCTGTATACAGGCAGGGTATAGCCAGGTCGGAATACAGGCTAGTGACCAGAAGAGTCCTTGTCAGGACTATTGTAGCAGTATACAGGCAGGCAGGCAGGCAGGCAGGGTATATAGCCATTCCTAGTGGTGACCGTATACCAGCCTTCATCATATCTGGGGCTGGTGTACACAGTCTAAAACAGTCCTGATAGTGTCAGACTTCTCAGTAATTGTCGCTCCTAAAAACCTGTTAGGTTCTTAGTGCGTCCGTGCTTGCATTTAAAAACCGCACGTGTGTGCCTGTCAGTGGCAGCGTACAGGTGCACGTTTTGCACAAACTATTATATAACGCACAAGTCTAGTGTATAATACACGTCAGTCAGCAGTGTCTGATAGTGTCAGACTTCTCAGTAATTGTCGCTCCTAAAAACCTGTTAGGTTCTTAGTGCGTCCGTGCTTGCATTTAAAAACCGCACGTGTGTGCCTGTCGGTGGCAGCGTACAGGTGCACTTGTGTGCGTTTTGCACAAACTTGGATATAACGCACAAGTCTAGTGAATACACGTCAGCACAGCATTGCAAAATGCGCAAGGGCGTTGGCAACGAACAAGGAAGTGGACGTGATGGTGGTGCAGGCCGAGGTCGTGGGCAAGCTCTAATTTCGCCACAACAAAGGGCCACATCTACTCGCTCGCACGTCCTGTCCCAAATTCTTGGGGACCGCAGCAGTACACCGCTCTTGAACCAAGACCAGTGTCAACAAGTTGTTAGTTGGATAGCGGATAATGCTTCCAGTCAGATTGGCACCACCACAAACACTCTGTCTTCCACACGGTCAAGTGTCAGTAGCCGTGATACTGCACCGCACATTTCAGAACCTGATCCTCCTTCCTACCACCAGGCAGAGTACACATCCTCGGACATTACTGATCCCACACTTGGACACTCGGAAGAGCTGTTCACGTTTCCATTCGCACATTCTGGCCTCTCGCCAGCTCATGTTGAAGTGGGTCATGAGGAGATCGTATGTACAGATGCCCAAATATTTGAGCAGCCACGTTCTCACGAAGTTGTCAACGTGTCTCAACAAGGGGTGGACGATGATGAGACACAATTGTCAGGAAGTCAGGAGGAGGAGCAGGGTGCGGAAGAGAAGACGACGTGGTGGATGATCCAGTACCTGACCCAACCTGGCAGGAGGATATGCAGAGCGAGGACAGCAGTGCACAGGGGGAGGGAGGCGTAGCATCCCAACAGGCAGTAAGAAGCAGGGTGGTGGCTCCAGGCAAAAGTCAGGCAACCGTTCCCCGGAACAACAACACGACACAAGGTGCCTGTACAAATGTTAGGTCTTCCCGAGTCTGGCAGTTTTTTAAGTTGGCTCCAGATGATTCTAAAAAGGCCATTTGCAACACCTGCTGTGCCAGCATCAGCAGGGGTACCAAAACTAGCAGCCTGACCACCACCAGCATGATCAGGCACATGTCAGCCAAGCACCCGACTTTGTGGGAAGTACAACAGAGTCGAGGAGCAGTGCTTGCTGATGTCACTGCTACGTCTTCGCTTGTTGTGCATGCGAGCCAATCCCCTGTCCATGCTGCCTGCGAACAAGCCTCCTCCGGTTTTGCACCTGCAGTTGCCTACGCAGTAATAACACCATCATCAAGCACGTCCTTGTCCCAGCGCAGCGTTCAGTTATCCATTCAGGAAACCTTTGAACGCAGGCGCAAATACACTGCCAACACCCCACATGCCACAGTTCTAAATGCTAATATTTCGCGACTGCTTGCGCTGGAAATGTTGCCTTTTAGGCTGGTGGAGACAGAAGCATTCCGCGACCTGATGGCGGCAGCTGTCCCACGTTACTCGGTCCCCAGCCGCCACTATTTCTCCCGGTGTGCCGTCCCCGCATTGCATAACCACGTGTCACAAAACATCACACGTGCCCTGAAGAACGCTGTTTCACCCAAAGTCCACCTAACCACAGACACGTGGACAAGTGCTTGTGGGCAAGGCCGCTACATCTCGTTGACGGCACACTGGGTTAATATTGTGGAAGCTGGGACCCAGTCTGAACGAGGGACGGAACACGTCCTTCCCACACCAAGGTTTGCAGGCCCTACCTCAGTCAGGGTTTCACCCACACTCTACAGCTCCGGAATGTCATGCTCTTCAGCCTCCTCCTCCTCCTGCGCATCCTCATCCACTTTACCCTCCACACCAGTCCCAAGCTTGAAGCACTGCAGCACTGCCTCGGCGAAGTGGCAACAGGCTGTGCTGAAGCTAATCTGCATAGGTGACAAACCCCACAATGCAGAAGAGGTGTGGACAGCTCTGAAACAGCAGGCAGATCACTGGCTCACACCTCTGAACCTAAAGCCAGGAAAGGTCGTGTGTGACAATGGCCGGAACCTGGTGGCGGCTTTGAGGCGAGGCCAGCTGACACATGTTCCATGCGTGGCCCATGTGCTCAACCTCGTGGTTCAGCGGTTTCTAAAGTCATACCCAGAGCTGTCTGATCTGCTGGTAAAAGTTCGCCACCTGTCTGCACATTTTCGAAAGTCACCTACTGCTTCAGCCGGCCTTGCCGGCTTTCAGCGCCGTTTGCATCTTCCGGCTCACAGACTGGTGTGTGATGTCCCCACGCGTTGGAATTCAACTCTGCACATGTTGGTCAGGATATGTGAGCAGAAGAGGGCAGTTGTTGAGTACCTGCATCACCTAAGCCATCGGGAAATGGGTCAAACTCCACACATAACACCTGAGGAGTGGAGATGGATGTCCGACCTATGTACCATCCTCCAAAACTTTGAGGACTCCACCAAGATGGTGAGTGGTGATGACGCCATTATTAGCGTCACCATACCGCTTCTCTGCCTTCTAAAACGGTCTCTGCTCAAAAACAAACATGATGCATTGCAGGCGGAGCGCGATGAGTTGGAGCAAGAATCAGTAGTGGGTGTGGGTGATAACACACAGCCCAGCCTCGTCTCATCACAACGTGCAGTGGAGGACTATGACGAGGAGGAGGATGAAGACATGGAGCAACTCTCCGGCCAAATTGAGGATATGACATGCACACCAGTCATATCCTCGGTTCAGCGTGGCTGGCCAGAGGACAGGGTAGATGAGGAGGAGGAGGAGGAGGAGGAGGACAGCATGTTCAGTCATCGTGTTGGTCAGGATACTGAAGTACTGGCTGTTAAGAGTCTGGCGCACATGGCTGACTTTATGGTTAGCTGCCTGTCTCGTGACCCTCGCGTTAAGAACATCTTGGCCGACAATCATTACTGGTTGGTAACACTGTTAGACCCACGCTACAAGGAGAACTTTATGTCTCTTATTCCCGAGGCGGAGAGGTCAGCCAAAATGCAGCAGTTCCGGAAGGCCATAGTCACGGAAGTAGGCAAAGCATTCCCCTCACAAAACGCTAGCGGCATAGGTCAGGAATCAGTGGACAACCAAGGCGTACAGCCGAGAGGGGCACAAGTCCAATCCGCCAGAGGTAGGGGAACAGTCTTTAAGATGTGGGACAGTTTTCTCAGCCCCTCACGTACCACAGCCCCTGAGGTGCGGGGTAGTGCCACAAGAAATCCTAAGTTTGCCCAGATGCTCAAGGAGTACCTTGCAGATCGAACAACTGTACTCCGACATTCCTCTGTGCCTTACAATTATTGGGTATCCAAGGTGGACACGTGGAATGAATTGGGTCTCTACGCCTTGGAAGTCCTGGCCTGCCCTGCCGCTAGCGTTTTGTCAGAGCGTGTTTTTAGTGCCGCAGGTGGAATCATTAAGGATAAACGCACCCGCCTGTCAACTGAAAATGCTGACAGGCTGACTCTGATCAAGATGAACAAGGGTTGGATTGGGCCAGACTTCACCACACCAACAGCAAATGAGAGCGGAATTTAAAGTTTGTAACGGGAATTTGCCATGTACCTCCATTCACACATGGGTACACACTTCTGGACTTTGGATAATCGCTGGACTTCTCCTCCTTCTCCTCATGCACCACCATGATGACCGTTATAATAGTTAGGCCTTTGTTTCAGGTATACCCCCAGTGGTAAATTTTTTCGCCCATTCTTTCAGAATGGACATTACAACGACAGGAGACCCGCTCCTTTGCAATGGGAACAATGTTTTGAGGCACTTCAGGTTTACAGGCCCTCATGCACGTCTCTATCCAGGGACAATGTGGAGCCTCCCAATTTTTGGCTGCCCTGCCAAAGGGCTATACTACAATAGACCCACTTCCTTACAATGGGCACATTAGACTCAAGAGGCCTTCATGTACGTCTCTTCTCAGGGACATCGAAGTGCCACACAATGTTTTCACGTAAAATCTTTCATGTAATCTCCAAAAGTAACATACACCAGCTCTATCTCACTATTGGGTATGTGCCCTTAACATTTCCGCCATGAAAATTCATTTTGGTGTCATTTTGGAAGGTTTTCTGGTGAGTCCGTAAAAATGGCGTAAAACGCGGACAAAATTGTTCACAGCTGTGACTTTTGAGTGATAAATGCTTCAAGGGATCTTCCCCATGCTGTTGCCATGTCATTTGAGCACTCTTCTGAGACTTTTGTGACATTTTTAGGGTTTCTACATGCTGCCGGGGGTGATTTCATAAAAATACTCGGGTCTCCCATAGGATAACATTGGGCTCGGTGCTCGGGCCGAGTACACGAGTATCTTGGGATGCTCGGCCCGAGCCTCGAGCACCCGAGCTTTTTAGTACTCGCTCATCACTACTGAATTACAATCCACATTTTGTTGAATGCATATTTAAAAACAATTCAACTACATTTCAATTCCACTCAAATATATTTGCTCATATCTACTGAAAATGTGTTCTGTGGTGGGACAAAGTACACTTTTAAATTTGGCAGTTTGATGGACCCATCTTGGTCAGGAGAACATTACCTGCCTGGCTGCTTTGTGGCAATTGTAAATTTGGGTGGAGGAGGTACAATGTTATGGGATTGTTTTTTTTCGTCAGTTGTCCCTTTACTTGAATGAAGGGAAATCTTAATGCTTTAGCATACAATGACATTATGGACAAGTGTAGCTTCCAACATAGTGGGAACAGTTTGTGGAAGGCCCTTTTCTATTCCTTCATGACGGTGCCCCAGTGTATAGAAACGTCCAGAAAGGCATGGCTAGGGTAGTTTGGTGTGGAAGACCTTGACTAGTCTAAACTTCAACCCCATCAAACTCCTTTGAGATTAAGTAGAACAAAAATTGTGAACCAAACACTTTCATCAAACATCAAAGTCTGACCTCACTAATGCTCTAATGCAGTGTTCCTCAAATCCAGTCCTCAAGGCGCACCAACAGATCAGGTTTTCAGGATTTCCTTAATATTGCACAGGTGATGGAATTATTCCCTGTGTAATAGTGAGGAAATCCTGAAAACCCATAACTGTGCAATACTGTGGAAAACCTGAAAACATGATCTGTTGGGGAGCCTTGAGGACTGGAGTTGAGAAACACAGTTCTAATGGATAAAAGGGCAAAAAAAATCCCCATAGACACACTCTAAAATCTTGTAGAAAATCTACCCAAAAGAGTGAAAGCTGTTATAGCTGCAAAGGGAGACTAAAGGGGGCTTTACACGCTGCGACATCGCTAATGCGGAGTCGTTGGGGTCACGGAATTTGTGACGCACATCCGGCCGCATTAGCGATGCCGTTGCGTGTGACACCGATAAGCGATTTTGCATCGTTGCAAAAACGTGCAAAATCGCTAATCGGCGACATGGGGGTCCATTCTTAAAAATCGTTACTGCAGCAGTAACGAAGTTGTTCCTCGTTCCTGCGGCAGCACACATCGCTGCGTGTGACGCCGCAGGAACGAGGAAGCTCCCCTTACCTGCCTCCCGGCTGCTATGCAGAAGGAATGAGGTGGGCGGGATGTTATCTTTATTGCAGCTGACTTCAGTTTTTCTTGATTGTGGGTCTTTCTGCCTTAAGTTTTGTCTTAAGTATGTGAAATGCAGCTCAATGGAGTTAAGATCTGGTGATTGCTTCTGCCATTGCAGTAAATTCCACTTCGTTCTTTCGCACTATGTTTTGGGTCATTGTACACTGTACTGTGAAGTGTCGTCCAATAAACCTTCCTGCGTGTGGTTGAATCTGAGCAAAAATTATAGCCTTGTACACTCCAGAATTCATCCCGCTACTTCTGTCTTAAGTCACATCACCAATAAACACTAGAGACCCAGGGCCATTCGAAGCCATGCAAAGGGCATACAGTATCTTTGCCTTTGAAAGGATTCTGTGATCATCCACCACTTGTCTTCTGTGGACGTCCAGGCCTTTTTCAGTTCCCAAGCTCATCAGTGTCCATCTTTGTTTGCAGAATGTACCTAACTGTTGATTTGGCCACTCCTAATACTTCTGCTATTTCGCTGATGGATTTCTTATTTTTTCAGCCTAAGGGCTCATGCGGACGTTGCGAAATTGCATGCATTTACGCTGCGTATTGCACTGCAGCGAAAAGGCATGCGTCCTGTGTCCCTTGGACAATCTATGTAGATTGTGCATGACACGTGCTCATGATGCTTTTTTAAACGCAGCGATTTGGTTGGTAAAATTTTGACTAAAATCCGTGCGTTCATAAAATGAGCATGTCAATTATTCTGTGCGCTATGGATGCAGCTCCCACTCTGTCTATGGTGGGGGCAGCAGCCAGAGCGCAGGAAATCGGCTTTTTTCTACAAAAAAACTGCATCCATTATGTTTTGAAGCGCACATGTGCTGTCAAATCGCTGTAGAATATTCAGCAGTTACGTGTGCATGAGCCCTAATTGTTGTCTGTTTCTCTTCCATTGAGAGCGCCTTTGACCGTGTGCAAATGCCTCATCTGAAATCCACTTCAAACCTTGTAGAAGCTTGATAGATGATGGAATAGTAAGGAAATAGCCCATGCAGCCAATTACCCCCTTAGGGCTCATGCGCACCTAACTGCTGATTCTTCTGCAGCGATTTGACAGCCCATGTGCGCGTTAAATCGCTGCAGAAACACTGCATAAAGGATGCAGTATTTTTGTTAAAAAAAGCCATTTTCATGCGCTCCGGATGCTGCCCCCACCATAGACAGAGTGGGAGCTGCATCCAGAACGCACAAATAATTGACATGCTGCTTTTAAGAACGCACAGATTTGGGTCAAAATTTTAGCACCCAAATCGTTGCGTTCATAAAAGCAACGTGCGCACGTCTCATGCACAATCTACATAGATTGTGCAGGGTACGCAGGACGCATGCATTTACGCTGCAGTGCAATACGCAGCGTAAATGCATGCTATTACGTAACGTGCGCATGAGCCCTTAAGAATCTGGAAACCTTTAGTTTTTGTGCTTTCATTTTCTCCTTTCCTTCTTCCAAGAGCTATAACTTTTTTATTTTTCAGACAATATTCCATTTGAGGGCTTGTCTTTTGCAGAATGAGTCGTACTTTTGAATGACACCATCCATTTTACCATAAGATGTAATGGTAAGCAAGAGGAAAATTCCAAGTTTGGCGAAATAGCAAAAAAAGTGAAATTATACAATTGCTTTATTGGGGTTTTTTTTTCTTTCCAAAGTTCATTTTGCCATAAAACTGACCTGGTAGCATGATTTTCCCGGTCAATATGATTACATATACCAAACATGTATAGTTTTTGTTTTATTTAAGTGGTGAAAATAAATTCAGAAATTTTTAGAAAAAACATCTTGTGTCGAGACTTTCCGAGAGCTGTAACACTTTCAATTTTTAGGATATAAAGCTATGTGAGGGCTTGTTTTTTTCAACCCTAGCTGATGTCCTTATTGATATTATGTTGAGGTATATATAATGTTTTGATCGTCTGTTATTACATTTTTTTTCTGTTGCTGTGAAGGCTGAGCCGTATGGCTTTATCTGGCTGGTATTAAAATGGGGGGGACCTGACTGACAGCAGCTGATCGCGCTACTCATCTCATTAGCTGCGTGGAGGTGACAGGAGCGGCGGTGTATTCTGCTGCTCCTGTCACCTGCATGCAGCAGAGCTGGAAGCAACGCTGGAGGTCCGTGGATTACGCCGGACATGGAGGGCTTTGTCGGGGTTAATAAATTGGTAATGAGGGAATTTGTTTGTTTTTTATTTCTAATAAATGATTTTTTCAGGTGTGTGTGTGTTTTTTAACTGTCACTTACAGATTAATCATGGAAGGAATCTCGGGGCGACGCCTGACATGATTAATCTAGGATTTATTGGCAGCTATGGGCTGCCAATAACTCCTTATTACCCCGATTTGCCAACGCACCAGGGCAAATCGGGAAGAGCCGGGTACAGTCCCAGAACTGTCGCATCTAATGTATGCGGCAATTCTGGGCGGCTGCTGACTGATATTGTTAGGGTGGGGGGCTCCCCATAACGTGGAGCTCCCCATCCTGAGAATATCAGCCTTCAGCCGTATGGCTTTATCTGGCTGGTATTAAAATGGGGGGGACCGCACGCCGTTTTTTTTAATTATTTATTTATTTATTTTACTGCACAGTATAGACACGCCCACCGGCTGCTGTGATTGGGTGCAGTGAGACAGCTGTCACTCAGCGTGGTGGGCGTGTGTGACTGCAACCAATCACAGGGCGGGTAAAGCAGGGAATACGAGATTGATTAATGGGCGGCCGGCTTTTTCAAAATAGTAAAAGCCGCCGAAGTTTTTATAACAGCCGTGCAGCGCCGCGCCGGGGATCGGGGAACGGTAAGTATGAGAGAGGGGGGGGGAACTGACCGACAGACAGCTAGAGGGACAGACAGAGAGACCGACCGACAGACATAGAGACCGACCGACGGACTGAGGGAGAGAACGAAACAGAAAAAGAAAAAAGACCGACATCACATGAAAAAACACAAAACGTACAGGGAGCAAACAGAGATGCGTCCGTGTCACTCGGACGTGCGCACAGACCCATTGACTTTCATTGGGTCCGTGCTGCGTGTTGCGTGCAGAAAACGGACATGCTGCCGTGCAAAACGCACACAGTACGGATCACGGACACGGACAAACGGACATGCATCAAAAACGCACGTGGAGCTTTTATCATACAATAACATTGGTGCACGTTTGGCCGTGTTTCCAGTATACACGGAAACGGACCAAACACGCACGTGTTTCACGGATGTGTGTTTCAGGCCTTAGAGGCACTGGCTGAATAAATCAGCCAACATGTGTAGGGGAAGATGCAGGTTCGGTGTGCAAGCCCACATCAAAGGCAGCAAGATGACCCTCGATGTACATAGCATATCATGGGTCGTAAATGGGTTTAAAGAGCATTTGAAATAATTGTCCAATTACTTTTGGTCACTTGAAAAAAAGGCAGCTACATAGTAATGAGTTGTAACTCTTAAACCCTTAAGGCCGCATTACACGCAACGACATCACTAACGAGATATCATTAGGGTCACGGAAATTGTGATGCACATCCGGCGTCATTAGCGACGTCGTTGCGTGTGACACATACAAGCGACTGCTAATGATCTGAAAAACGGCAAAAATCGTTGATTGTTGACACGTCATTCCTTTCCCAAATATTGTTAGTCATTTTGGACGCAGGTTGTTCGTCGCTCCTGAGGCAGCACACATCGCTACGTGTGACGCCCCGGGAATGATGAATAACAGCGTTCCTGCGTCCTCCGGCAACGAGTTTGGAGTGACGTTAATGCGGCTGGTCTCCGCTTCTATTGGTGGCCCGCTGTGTGACGTCGCTGTGACGCTGCACGAATCTCACCCTTAAAAAAGAGTTTGTTCACCGGCCACAGCGACATCGTTAGGAAGGTAAGTGCGTGTGATGCGTACCTGCGATAATGTTTGCCACAGGCAGCGATTTGCCCGTGACGCACGTGTAAAGCGGTCTTTACTCCAATTAGGATGTGAATATCCTCAAATATAACCTGTGAGTCTGCACTTATTAATAGTATAGCTGTAACTTGAATATGTTTGGTAAACAGCTAAAATGTCACCTCTTGTCACTGTCCAAATATTTGTGGACCTAACTGTATATGCAAAACTGATGAAAGTATTTCTATGTTTCAATAATACATGTCTATTTTGCACAAACATTCAGAGTAAGGGGTACTTTGCACGTTGCAACATTGCTACTGCGATATCGTCGGGGTCAAATCTAAAGTGATGCACATCCGGCGCCGGTAACGACGTCACAACTTGTAAAGCCTAGATGCGCCGATCAACGATCGCAAAAGCGTCGTAAATCGGTGATCTGTGTAGCGTCGGACATTTTCATAATGTCGCACCAATAGGAGAGATGATGTTGTTCGTCGTTCCTGCAGCACCACACATCGCTGTGTGTGAAGCCGCAGGAGCGAGGAACATCTCCTTACCTGCCTCCACCGGGTATGAAGGAAGGAGGTGGGCGGGATGTTTACGTCCCGCTCATTTCCGCCACTCCGCTTCTATTGAACGGCTGATGTGTGACGTCGCTGTGATGCCGCACGACCCGCCCCCTTAGTAAGGAGGCGGGTCGCCGGCTAGAGCGACGTCGCAGGGCAGGTAAGTGTGTGTGAAGCTGCCGTAGCGATAATGTTCGCATCACAAGATATCGCATCTGCGACGGGGGCGGGTACTATCGCGCTCGGCATCGCTAGCATCGGCTAGCGATGTCGCAGCGTGCAAAGTACCCTTAAGGCTGGGATCAGACAAATGTATGAAAAATCATCCGATTTTCATCCAAGAAACCTGGATGATTTTCATTTGTACTGGCATCTGTGTGTCATCTGCCATTATACATCCACAATTACACCTACCGAGTTTCCGCAAGGCTGTCACACTGATTTTGCCTCCATACTTATATCTTATTAATATTCCCTGCTTCACCCATCCACCCTTTGTGACAACGTCTGTAATTGTTTGCCCTTACAGTAGCTGTCTGGGTCCCGGAAATGTAGTGTAAAAATAAATGATTTTAAAAAATAGTGTGGGGGTCATCCATATTTTGATCCCCTGCGCAAATAAAGCAGACAGCTGGGAGCTGCTGCTCCCAGCTGCGTGCGTTATCTTGGCTGTGTATCAAAATTTGACAAACCCCATACGCCTTTTTAAAAATTATTTAAATAATTTAAAAACATGGCGTGCTCTCCCCCTAATTTTGATACCCAGCCAAGATAATGTAGACAGCTGGTGGTTGGTATTCTCAGGCTGGGGAGGTCTATAGTTATTTGCCCCTCACCAGCCTAAAAATAGCAGCCCGCGGCTAGCCAAGAAGTGGCGCAATCATAAGATGCACCAATCCTGGCGCTTACCCGGCTCATCCCAATTGCCCTGGAGTAGTGGCAATCTGGGTAATATAAGACATTTTATGACAGATGTGATTTGGCAAAAACTCACAGCTGTCATCAAGCCCGAAGATAGTAATAAGAAGTGGTCTATGAGACCCCCCACATTACTAATCTTGTAAGTAAAAAGAAATAAACACAAAACACAGAAAAAATGTTTTTTTTATTTATTTTTAAAAAACCCTTCTTACTCCAATTTCTTAACCTTGAAAACACCCCTGTAGGTCCGAGGTAATCCACAGACACGACGAACCATGACATACCCGGATGTCCTGCATCTGAGGTCACAGAAAACGTGACTGATCACTTTGGGCTGCAGAACACACCGACGGAGCCACAGCTGTGAGCGGTAGCATCAGATAGCCAACTCTGACCTCAGGTGAACTATTTCCACAGTACTCCAGTTGTGACATTAGGTGAACTGGCCTGAGGTGAACTCATTGAACTCAGTGACCTCACCTCAGGTGAAGTCATTGAATTCAATGCCGGATTACCAGATGAGACGTTGGACACACATTATTTGGTTGCAGACATTTCTGCACCAAATCTGCATCTCCAGGCAGAAAAACACACTGAAAACGCATCAAAAACACGTGCAGTTTTGGTGTGTTTTTTGCCAGGAGATGCAGATTTGGTGCAAAATCTCTGCAATCACATACACAATGTGTGCATATAGCCTAATCCATTAATCTGTCATGGAGTTCAATGACTTCACCTGAGGGATGGTCACTGAGTTCAATGAGTTCACCTCAGGTTAGTTCACCTGAGGTCACTGCTGGGGTACCGTGGGAACAGGCAACTGTGATCTCAGGTGAACTCAGTGACATCACCGCTAACAGCTGCAGCTTAATCAGTGTGTCCCTGACAGCCCAGTGCTCGGTCACAGTTTTTAATGTGATCGTGCACTGCGACCTCAGGATGTATCAGAGCTGGGATCATTGTGGGACGTCATGTCTGTGGATTACATCGGCTTTGCAGGGGTCTTTTTGGGAATACTAAACTGGAGAAAGAGGATTTTTTTTAATAAATAAAAGATTTTTCTGTTTCTTGTGTTTATTTTTACTTACACAATTACAATGGGGAGGGCTCATAGACCTCCTCCCATTACTAGGAAAACCCACAAAGAACTATATAAAAAAAACACCAAAAAGGAGCCAAGACAAATGATATATGCACACACAGAATGTGGTGAGCCTTCCTCATAAAGATGGCTGCAGCCAAGGTGCAAGATGCTGATGTCACAGCCACTCAACCTCCACACTAGAGGGGAGGGGCGGCTGCTTAGCATAAGACATGCACACTAATAAGTCTTACACTGGGAGCCCATCATATAATGAGTGAAATGCACAGTGTCTGAACTGTAACCTAAAAATGACGCCAGAAACCCAGGTCAGGCGGGCTAAACAGCACTATATAGGTGCATCTCGCACGGATACACGAGACGCACAGTGTCTGAATTAAGGCCTATAAATGACGCACAACACCAGGTCCAGGAGGGTTAGTTAGCACTATGAGTACATAACACATGACAGGCTCACCATTTAACCACCTGAATTCAAAAGGTCCACAAGACAAATGATATGTGCAGACACTGTGCGTCTCATGTATCCGTGCGAGATGCACCTATATAGTGCTGTTTAGCCTGCCTGACCTGGGTTTCTGGCATCATTTATAGGTTACAGTTCAGACACTGTGCATTTCACTCATTATATGATGAGCTCCCAGTGCAAGCCTTATTAGTGTGCATGTCTTATGCTAAGCAGCCGCCCCTCCCTTCTAGTGTGGAGGTTGAGTGGCTGTGACATCAGCATCTTGCACCTCGGCTGCAGCCATCTTTATGAGGAAGGCTCACCATATTCTGTGTGTGCACATATCATTTGTCTTGGCTCCTTTTTGGTGTTTTTTTTATATAGTTCTTTGTGGTTTTTCTAACTAATTCAGTGTAGGGACTTGCAAGTGTGAGAATCCTTGACGAACGGATTGCGAGCTTACATATTTTGGGCCAAAATATAAACTAATATCTCACTATTTGAGGTATGGCACATTTTATCTATTTTTGAAGGATGTGTGTGGACCTTTTGAATTCAGGTGGTTAAATGGTGCTCCTCCCATTACTAACCTCAAGCTTGATGACATCTGTGATTTTTTTTTTTTACAAATCACAGCTGTCCTTAACCCCTTATATAACTCCAATTGCCACCACTCCAGGGCAATCAGGATGAGCTGGGTAAGCACCAGCATTGACACATCTAATGGATGCACCATTTCTGAGGTGGTTGCAGGCTGCTATTTATAGGCTGGGGAGGGCCCATTAACCATGGGCCTCCTCAGCCTGAGAATACCAGCCTCCAGCTGCCTGTTTTATCTTAGTTCTTGGTTGGATATCAAAATTGTGGGGACCCAAGGCTTTTTTTTAATTATTCATTTAAATAATTAAAAAAATCTCATGGTGTCCCCACAATTTTGATACACAGCCAAGATAATTCAGACAGCTGGAGGCTAGTGCTTTATCTGCACTGGGTATCCAAATACAGGGGACTCTGCACCATTTTTTCCAATTATTTATTTTTACACTACACTTCCGAGACCCAGACAGCTAATGTGAGGGCAAGCAATCACAGACAAAGGGGAAGCCTGTAGTCTGACTACAACCACTCACATGCTGTCACAGAGGGTTAGCAGGGAAAGCAGAGAATAGTCATGAGGTTTAATGAGCAGACCCACAAGCAGTGTGACAACCGTGCGAAAACTTGGTAAGTATAATTATCCTGATTTGATTTCCATTTTGCCTTTTTTCTTAAAAAAATGTTTTATTTGGGTGGCCGAATCCGATTAGTAACAAGGGACTTTCCTGAGAAGTCTATGTTCAGGGTCAGTGCATGGACACTAGGTGTCCGATACGGACCCCGAACCTAACTGTTTGGCTTTGCCCATCACTACTGAGGACATAAAAGTTAACAGTGCTCTCCTCCTTGGAACTCAATAACTGCAGAGTTTCAAACTTCGCTTTAACAACAGCACAAAAACAGTGCATAGGGAGCTTCATGGAAAGGGTATTTATGCCTGAATAGTTGAATACAAGTCTAACATGACCAAGAACAATGTCAAACATTGGTTGGAGTTATGTACAGCATGTTGTCACTGGATCATAGAGCAGTGTAAATGTGTTCTGTGGAGTGAAGAATCACACTTTTCTATCTGGTGGATGAGTCTGGGTTTGGCTATTATCAGAAACGTAACTGTCTAGCTGCATTGTGCCAACTAGAAAGTTTGTTGAAGGACGTTGTACATCTGTTAGTTTCAGTAAATAGAAATGTAAATTTAAGCATACTCAGCCATTTTGGACAATTGAAGTTCCATGTTTGTTGGAGGTTAGTGCATGGCCCTTTTTGTGTTCTAGCATGGATATGTCCTGGCGCACAAAGTAAGGTCCATAAAGGCAGAATGAGTTTGGTATGGTGGAAGAACTTCACTGGCTGCTCAGAATCCAGACATCAGCGACATAGAACACCTTTAAGATGGCCTAGAACAAAGACTGGGAGCCCAGGATTCTCCTCCAATGTTAAGGGGGCTTTACATGATGCGACATTGCTAGCGATGTCGCTAGTGTTTGCACCCGCCCCTGTCGTTTGTGCGTCACGGGCAAATCGCTGCCCATGGCATACAAAATCGCTAGTATCCATCACACATACTTACCTTCCTAACAACATCACTGTGGCCGGCAAACAGACTCTTTTCTAAGGGGGCGGTTCATGCCGCGTCACAGCGACGTCACATGGCAGGCGTCCAATAGATGCGGAGGGGCGGAGAGCAGCCGCAAGAAGGTCACGCCCATCTCGTTGCCGGAGGACACAGGTACGGTGTTGTTCGTTGTTCCCGGGGCTGTCGTAGCGATGTGTGCTGCCTCAGGAACGATGAACAACCTGCGTCCAGCACCATAAACGATATTTGGGATTTGAACGACGTGTCAACGATCAACGAATAGGTGAGTATTTTTCATCGTTAGCGGTCGCACGTACGTGTCACACGCAACAACGTCGCTAACGAGGCCGGATGTGCGTCACGAATTCCGTTACCTCAACGACATCTCGTTAGCGATGTCGTTGCGTGTAAAGCGGCCTTTAGTGTATGACTTCACAAATACTCTTCCAGATAAATGTGCAAAAATCCCCGTCAAAATGACAAAATCTTGCAAAAAGCCTTCCCAGAAGTGTGTAACCTTTTTTATCTGCAAAAGGACAGTCTATATCAATTTCTATACATTTTGAATTAAATGTAATAAAATCTTATGTACCTGTAAAGTGTAGATGTCCTAATACTTTTGTAAAGTGTAGTCACAGTGAAATACCTACAGAGTAGTAATTGCTACATTATTGCTCATACAACACTCTTATTTCCTTTTTATTGCTTTGTACTCATTTAATTTAACAACAAACTACATTTAACCTCTCCCTGACAATTTCAGTTTGTGTTCTTTCATACTTAGCTGGCCTTCATGCAATTTTGGTGCTTTTAAGTTTTTTAGTTTATGGTTTCTATTATTTTTGTTAATTAATTTATATTTTGATAGATCACACTTTTAAGCATGCAGCAATACCATATTATATGTTTGTTTGTTTTTTCTTTTAAGGGTTTATTCAATTTTTTTTTTTTAGTTTTTAAATTTGTTTTTACTATTTACTGTTTTTGTTAGTATTCCTGCATATTGTATAATCACAAATAGTGCCTAGAATGAGGCACCCTCAAGTTGACATGCTGTTAGAGATTGACAGTGGCATTTAACAGGTTAACAGTCGTGGGAAGAGCTCACCCGGCTGACAAATAGCTAATATCTGTCAGGTAAGGCGTTGATTGTGATCCTGCTCTAGACACCCGTTCCCTACTTGCACCATACATGAATGGCGGATATAGAGATATGGTTAAAAGGGTGGTCCGACACCTAAAATGTATTTTATAACTATCTTTACCCCCTAACCACTTTTGTAATTATCTTTATTATACAATTCCCTACACTTCTTCAATATGTAATCCCTAAAGGTGTTTTTTTTACTTATCTTACTGTGATATTTCGTTCGAGAGGAGTCTCAAATGTGATGTCTCAGGAGGCTGGTGCTGCAGTCACTTCCACAGCATCCATCACTCCTTCTGGAAGAGGACATCAGCAGTTGGTGGTCCTGCAGATACTTACTACTCTCTTGCATCAGTGCTCCCTAAAAATGTCCTTGATGATGTGCCAAGGATGCAGTGGCCGAGGTTAGTGCAGTGCCAGCATGCTATTAATCTGTCTAAGGCCGCTTTCATTGCTTGTGTAAAAGTCGTCGGCAGGGGGCGGTGTTAGATGCGGTGAACCGCTCTCAAACAAAGCGTCATCAGGGGCGGCACTAAAAGTAGTGAGTGACACCAGGAG
The DNA here is from genome assembly GCF_048569485.1 of Anomaloglossus baeobatrachus. Taxonomy (NCBI): domain Eukaryota; kingdom Metazoa; phylum Chordata; class Amphibia; order Anura; family Aromobatidae; genus Anomaloglossus; species Anomaloglossus baeobatrachus. Next base: position 131,909,341 of record NC_134358.1, read on the forward strand.
GGGTGATGGATGCTGTGTGGAGAGAGTGCAGCTGCACTCTCTTGTGATTTCAGATTTGAGACTCAATTGCTTACAGCAACAAGAGGGCAGCAGTTTTAACCTGCCCATGCCAAAGGATCTAATGCACTGCTGCCCTCTTGTTGCTGTAAGTAATTGCTGAATTTTTGGAAGAAATTTTATTTTTATTTTTTCTTGTTATATATATATATATATATATATATATACATACATACATATATATATATATATATATATATATATATATATATATATATATATATACATACATATATATATATATATATATATATACACATATACATATACATACATTTATATATATATATATCTCTATATCAGGCCTTGAAGTAGGCCATGAAAACTGGGGTCTCCGTTCCTATGTAGTGCACTTACATAGTACTGGGCAGCCCGCCCAGTCTAAAGGCTGCTTTACACCAGACAATCTATCGTGCGATAGATCGTCGTGGTTATGGTTTTTGTGACGCACATCCGGCATCGCTGGCGATGCCGGCCTGTGTGACACCTCCTAGCGACGCAGTATCGCTCACAAATCGTGAGTCGTGTACTGCTCGCTAGGTTCCATAATATCGTTTAATTTAGTTATTCATCGTTTCCGTGGTAGCACACGCCGCTCCGTGTGACACCCCGGGAACGATGAACAGCAGCTCACCTGCGTCACGCGGCCGCCGCCGGCTATGTGAAGGAAGGAGGTGGGCGGGATGTTTATGTCCCGCTCATCTCTGCCCCTCCGCTTCCATTGGCCGGCGGCCGTGTGACGTCGCTGTGACGCCGAACGTCCCTCCCACTCCAGGAAGTGGACGTTCGCCGCCCACAGCGTGGTCGCACGAGAGGTAAGTAAGTGTGATGGGGTTACCAACTTTGTGCGCCACGGGCAGCGATATGCCCGTGACGCAAAAAGTGCGGGGGCAGGTACGATCGATTGTGAAATTGGTCGTACCGTGTAAAGCAGCCTTAAGGCTCTGTGCGCACTAGCCGGATTTTCCCGCGGATTTCCAGCGGATTTGTTGCATGTTGCGCTGCAGAAAATGTTCTTAACCTTTCTGCAGTAATTCACCAGCAAATCCAATGGGAAAAAAAAATGCTGAGCGCACTAGGCTGATTTTGACAGCTGCAGGTTTTGCTGCGGGATTCCCGCAGCAAAAACAATTGCATGTTATTTCTTTTCCGCAGGTAGCTATGGGATTTCACTAATGTAATTGTGAAATCCCGCAGGGAACAACCTGCGGAAAAACCGCACCAAAATGCAACAAAACGCTTGCGGATTTCGGTTCGGATTTGGTGTGTTTTTTTTCTGCAGGTGTGGAAATTTTTGAGAGCCTGCGGAATTCTCTTGAAAATTCAATTTTGTAGTGCGCACAAGGCCTTATAGGCCTGTATAGGTGCTAGCCAGACACTGTGCACCTACATGTGTGAACGGCGCCCCATACAAGTCTATTTTATGTGTAGTTTTATTAATAAGCAATCATCACCTCCATACTTTGTTAGTTTGTGAGTAGTTGTATCATTCTTGTTTTGCGCCTGTGTTGCCTCCATCTTTATTAGATGAGCTTTGCTGCATCCTGTCAGTGCATTAGATCCTTTGGCCTGGGCAGGTTACATTTTTGAGAATTTTTGGAGGATATTTTATTCCTCTTTTTGTTGCTTTTTTTCCACATTTGAGACTCCTCAAACAAAACATCGCAGGAAGTGCAGTAAAAAAACATTGGATAGGGGAGAAGTGTAGGGAATTGTATAATAAAGATAATTACAAAAGTGGTTAGAAGGTAAAGATTGATACTTAGAAAATACATTTTTGGTGTTGGACGACCCCTTTAAGTACTCAATTCTGGGACCCAGATCTATCCTGAGAATGGTGGCCCCTGGACCTTCATCCCCATCGAGTCTTAAATGTCTCAGATAAGAATATGACCTTAAATGTGGAGAAAATCTACAAGGTGGTGAGAAAGTTTGTTCTGTGGTTAATTTAGAGCTTGGAAAATTACTATTTGGTTATGGTACTCTCCTGGCTCAAATTTGTGGGCACAGGATAAGTGCCCAATCACTCGTTCATTTATAATATTTATCATTTAAACATAGTTTTAATTATGAGTGAATATAGCAATAAGAGGCTAAAATTTAACTTTTAATTCTAATATATTAAAAGCCCAAGAGGGGTACATGTAACCATAAAACTCCCCAGTGCTCTGAGATCTCAGATAATAGCTTATCGTAGCACAGGGAGTCAATAATGTATAACAAACATAACAAAAAAACACAAAATACATAAATGATAATTTGAGTAGATTATATCCACCCGTGGGACAGTGGCCCACCTACTGGGGAAGAAAAAATAATCAAAAAAAACTCAATATACATAAATCAAGAGCTAGATGTTGGTCCTCAATGGAAAGACCAACACAAATACTATTGCTCAATATGCAAATAAATGGGAACAATCTCACCCATATTCAGTGGTCTACAACAGGTTAAATCAATCTCCTAGGTTTATGTAGGGTCAGTGACAACCTGATGACACAAAGAGGACCCACACGGAGGAGATCCTGAGTTGCCCTAGACCACTTAATATGGGTGAGATTGTAAAGTTGAAGACTATATTTTACAACCTGATAAAACAAGACAGTAAAATAATTTATACCTATAGATAAAGACTTATCTGTCAATAAATCATTGCCTTTACAGCACAGCTAAATTACCATCTATCCACGTGTAACAAAAAAATATACATTTATAACTGAATTCTGAATTACCTGTAGTGTGAAAGGCTAGAAAGCTAAGCAAGAAGTAGCAACCAAGTTACTAGGCACAAATCATCGGCCATCACTAGTGGTTCACAAGACGTACTGTTCCGAAAAGAAACGCTCCTGATATCTCTAGTGTGCCAGACCGAAAAGCCAAGACAATGAAATGTAGTGGATCTATTGGCACCATTGATTAGTCACAGTCTCCATTACAGAGTTTTCCAGTTAAAAATAATTATGTTTAGATTTGTTAATACTTATGAAAGATTGCCCAATCTTTGGAGATCGGTGTGTTACCGGGTCCAGGCAGATCTGGTTTGGTTTGTGCTCAATATAGGAAAGAATGCAGTACGGCATTGTGAAGTGGGTGGGCTGACTGGTTTATCTCAACTAAGATTTTAATTATTATTACTTAGTTTGTAAGTGGTATATTTTTTTACTATTTGATCTGTGTGTTTGTCTTTCTTTTTTTTATTGCCTGAGTGTCATTACAAAAATCCAATGGAGGTTTGCCAATTTTTCCACAGCAAACAGTCTGTGAAACAGCCGTCAACTACGTGCTGTTTTTTTTTCCATGGCCCGATTAACTTGAATGCGTTAGTTCTATTTGTAAAATAGACCAAAGTAACCCATGTATTAGATATGGGAAAAGCCCCACAGAAAAGAATGGGGCCGATTCATTAAAACTGGCGTTGCATACGTCAGATGTAATGAACAGGCTCACTGGAGCACGATACACCTAATTCATTACGTGGCACACACCACTGAATGAAAGAGATGCATGTATTAACTTTTAGTGTGACTCCGACCAATATTTACTCTAGTCAGCGACTAGAGTACATTTCAGGAGTAAGGGATACTTTGCACGTTGCGACATCGCTACTGCGATATCGTCGAGGTGAAATCGAAAGTGACGCACATCCGGCGCCGGTAACGACATTGCAACGTGTAAAGCCTAGATGCACCGATAAACGATCGCAAAAGCATCGTAAATCGGTGATCTGTGTAGTGTCAGACATTTCCATAATATCGCAACAATAGGAGATACGATGTTGTTCCTTGTTCCTGCGGCAGCACACATCGCTGTGTATGAAGCCGCAGGAGCGAGGAACATCTCCTTACCTGCCTCCACCGTCAATGTGGAAGAAAGCAGGTGGGCGGGATGTTTATGTCCCGCTCATCTCCGCCCCTCCGCTTCTATTGGCCGCCTGCCGTGTGATGTCGCACGACCCGCCCCCTTAGGAAGGAGGTGGGTCGCCGTTCAGAGCGACGTCGCAGGGCAGGTAAGTGCGTGTGAAGCTGCTGTAGCGATAATGTTCGCTACGGCAGCTATCACAAGATATCGCATGTGCCTCGGGGGCGGGTACTATCGCGCTCGGCATCGCTATCATCAGCTAGCGATGTCGCAGCGTGCAAAGTACCCCTAAGTGACATCAGTAAAATGGAGAAACTTTTCATGAATTTGGCGGGTGAGTGTAACCACACCTCATCTCGCCCATATTAACATAGCTGGCCAGGAATGTCAAAATTCTCAATACTTTTATGCAATTTCTGAATTGTGCAAAAATATTGCTACTGTTTAAGATAATTTAAGCAATAATTCTGGCGTAAACCCCTTAAAGGGAATCTGTCACCAGGTTTTTGCTCCCCCACATGAGAGCAGCATAATGTAGAGACAGAGACCGTGATTCCTACTGTGTTTCACTTACTGGGCTGGTTAGTGCAATTCTGATAAAATTACTGTTCAATCGGCAGTAGACATGAGCAAACCTGTAGAAGTTCGGTTCGGCGGGTTCAGCCGGACTTTAGATAAAGTTTGGTTTGGGACCCGGACTTGACCTGAATCCCAATGGAAGTCACTTATTGGGCAGTTCGGGTCTCCATTCACATACAGCTAGCCATAAACAGATCACTTCCAGGGGAGGGTGGGCAGAGTTTTTCCATATTTTTTTTTGGGTGCACACTACATCCGATCACGCTGTTATTATCCCCAGTGGCAGCTGTTCAAATGCTGCAAGCGGCTTACACTAGCTGAGCACCAAGTGTACCCAAGCACAGCGATGCTTGCACGAGTGGTTTTCATACGTAAAGTACCCGAACTACAAATCCACAATCTTCTGATCGTTCATATAACATACAATACTTCTTTATTGCAGTGCAATTTGTCTGTTAGCGTCAGGCCATGTGCAAATGTTGAGTATTTGCCGAGTTTTTTACCTCAGTATCTGTAAGTCAAAACTGGGGGGGAGAACAATCAGAGAAAAAGTATAATAGAAAGGCTGTTATAAACATATAGCGCTCACACATGTGGGAAACGGAAAGGGGAAGGTGCGGCTGCACCCAACTGGTCCCTGTACAGACTATAAGACCCTAGCCGTACAACTAACAGCACCACCTCGGACCTGGCTTCTTCAAAGGCCATCAAAGGGTTTTTCGTGCCTTCCAAGGGACCACAGGAGAAGAGGCAAAAACTGCGTACAAGGTGTGCAAGAACAAACCAAAACCTTGCAATAGTTACCGTATTTTTCGGATTATAAAACGCACTTTTCCTCCCAAAAATTTGGGAGGAAAATGAGGGGTGCGTCTTAAAATCCGAATATAGCTTACCGGTGGGGCTGTCTATGCGGCTCTATGTGCGTGTGGGCGACCGGGTGCCTGTGGCTGCGTGCATGTGGGCGGCCGGGTGCCGGCTGCCCCTCTGTCCCAGCGGCAAGCTGCTTCTCTGTGCGGGCAGCCTGCTGGCTGCCACTCTGTGCGTGCGGGTGGCTGTGCGGTCTGCGGTGGCTGTGCAGCGAGTGTCCCAGTGTGTCCGCGGTTCCGGTTTCAAATGATGGCAACGGGAATCAGCGCGTGCGCAGATGGAGCTCTTGGATGAGAGCTCCATCTGCGCACGTGCCGCTCCTGGAGTCAGCGCGTGCGCTCTTGGATGAGAGCGCCATCTGCGCGTGCGCCATCACTTGAACCGGGACCGCGGACAGACTGGGAAACTTACCGCTGTTACTACTGACCCGCCGCCGCTGCCAGCACAACCTCTGCCTCCTGTGACCCCGCTTCATCACCACTGCTGCCCCCTCTGGTAAGACAACACCGGAGTATAAGACGGACCCCATTTTTTTTTTACCTTTTTTTTAATCTCTAAATTTGGGGTGCGTTTTATAATCTGGTAAATATAAACAAGTTCGAATAAGATCTAAGGATAAGGGACTGGGAAGAAAAACACACAGACTAACAACAGACACACAAATTATGTCTTCTTCAGAGATAAACCTTTATGATGATTGGCTGGAAATCCCAAGAACAGGTCCACATGGATCTATAGCTAGCAAAGAAAAGCAATGAAGGGAGAACATATATATACCCACCAAGGCTGTGATAGGACAAACCAAAAGAGGACAATGAAAAACAACTGAAGAGGATAAAGCCCAGAATGGAAGAACAAAGGTAATAGTATCCATCAGCATTAGGACTGAGAGGAAAAGGACCATAGTGCAGCAGGAAGAGGAACCGACCATGGAGCAAGAGGTCACTAGATCGAATCCTCGATTAAAGACATGAAATAGTGTCATGATTAGAGATGTGCGACAACTAAAATGCTTGAGTTCTTGGTCCTCGAGTTGAGCAGGTCAGATGCTTTGAAAGTGTTCAACTCACGTAACAAGCATAATGGAAGTCAATGATTGGGCAGTTTGGCTTTACACTCACATACAGCCAGACATAAAGAGAGTATTTTTTTTTTTCCCTTTTGACACACTACATCTGAAAATGTTGTTTTACCGCCCCCAGGGACAGCCATTCAGAGACTGTTTGTTGCACTACAGATTCCGGGGGTGTTGAGGTGTCGGCATGCTGATTGACAGTTCAGCTGTCCAATCTACTGCAGGGGTGTGCTAAGCTGTTGATGTGTTCAGTAACAGCTCAGCCATCCAATCTGAGTATGGGAGGTTTTGGGTTTTTGAGGTGTCCCTTGTTCATTCTTCTGCTCAGTTGTGCTAGTTGGCCTCTTGTATCTGTGCTCTGGAAATTGATATTTTGCTTCCTGACCATTGACTTTGTTTGACATCCTTTTGCCTTGCCCCTCTGGTCTGATCCGCTACCCTCCAAGTGTTCTGACTCCAGACCGTGAGCTGAATACATCTCTGCATATCTCCTTAATCTTGATGTGATCTCATGGTACCTGATACTGGAGCGTTTGACTATCCTGCCTCACAACTTGCCCATGTAATGACTAGCATTACACATATGCATTCTGTAAAGCCCTGCCACTGGCAAGCTCGATTAAGGTGTGTAAGACCTTGGGGCCACTTTTAGACTCCAAGTGTCATTGCAACCTATCTGTACCTTGCCCTTGTGACATGAGAGGGAAGTAAATGCGGTGGAGAGGTAGTGTCCTCTCTTTGCCTAAAAACGTCATCAGTTCTTTAAAGCAACATCTATCGTGTTAAAGGGTGTCTGTCAGTACAGAATCATTGTTCAAACCAAGTACAGGCACTCAATGCATTATGATGTGGCCAAATATTTAAAGGAGTTGTCCACTACTAGGTTATCCCATTCTCAATCAGTATGTTTGCCCCTGCTAAAATAACAATTATTGTATTCACCTCACTTTCCCAGGTCTCAAATTGAGCATCAAGAGGAAGGCACATCCTCTTGATGTTTGATACATCCGAAGGCGAAGAGTGTGTAGCAAGCGCTGATTAAGTGCAAGGATAGCGTGATGTATCAACATCACGTGAGCCCCGGGAAAGCGAGGTGAGTATAAGCGCTGTTATGTTAATGGGGGGCCAACATGATGATTGAGAAGGGGTTATCCGAGTAGTGGACAACACCTTTAAGTGCACCTTTCCTCCTGATTGTTTTCCTTCTATGTTGGTTTGAACAGTCATTCTGACCTGCGCAATCCCTATAAGCAGCCTGGGCAGCAGTGTTGGCTGTAATACATTGCTTATATCTTCTGCTGAGCTCCTAGCAGCTTGTGGTTATTACAGTATTACAGCACAGTGACTGGTGTTTATTACCTAGCGGCAGCATTTGTATATAAAGGGGACATGTTGCCAAGTAAATAAAATTAAGGGAATTTTGTTTACTTACCGTAAATTCCTTTTCTTCTAGCTCCAATTGGGAGACCCAGACAATTGGGGTGTATAGCTTCTGCCTCCGGAGGCCACACAAAGTATTACACTAAAAGTGTAAAGCCCCTCCCCTTCTGCCTATACACCCCCCGTGCTCACGGGCTCCTCAGTTTTGGTGCAAAAGCAAGAAGGAGGAAAAAATTATAAATTGGTTTAAAGTAAATTCAATCCGAAGGAATATCGGAGAACTGAAACCATTCAACATGAACAACATGTGTACACAAAAAAACAGGGGCGGGTGCTGGGTCTCCCAATTGGAGCTAGAAGAAAAGGAATTTACGGTAAGTAAACAAAATTCCCTTCTTCTTTGTCGCTCCATTGGGAGACCCAGACAATTGGGACGTCCAAAAGCAGTCCCTGGGTGGGTAAATAATACCTCATAATAGAGCCGCAACCGGCTCCGTCCTACAGGTGGGCAACCGCCGCCTGAAGGACTCGCCTACCTAGGCTGGCATCAGCCGAAGCATAGGTATGCACCTGATAGTGTTTCGTGAAAGTGTGCAGGCTCGACCAGGTAGCCGCCTGACACACCTGCTGAGCCGTAGCCTGGTGCCGCAAAGCCCAGGGCGCTCCCACGGCCCTGGTAGAATGGGCCTTCAGCCCTGAGGGAACCGGAAGCCCCGAGGAACGATAAGCCTCGAGAATTGGTTCCTTGATCCACCGAGCCAGGGTTGATTTGGAAGCTTGTGTCCCTTTACGCTGGCCAGCGACAAGGACAAAGAGTGCATCCGAGCGGCGCAGAGGCGCCGTACGAGAAATGTAGAATCTGAGTGCTCTCACCAGATCTAACAAGTGCAAATCCTTTTCACATTGGTGAACTGGATGAGGACAAAAAGAGGGTAAGGAGATATCCTGATTGAGATGAAAGGGGGATACCACCTTAGGGAGAAAGTCCGGAACCGGACGCAGAACCACCTTGTCCTGGTGAAACACCAGGAAGGGGGCTTTGCATGACAGCGCTGCTAGCTCAGACACTCTCCGAAGTGAAGTGACTGCTACTAGGAAAACCACCTTCTGCGAAAGGCGTGAGAGAGATATATCCCTCATTGGCTCGAACGGTGGTTTCTGAAGAACCATCAGCACCCTGTTCAGATCCCAGGGTTCTAATGGACGCTTGTAAGGAGGGACGATGTGACAAACCCCCTGCAGGAACGTGCGTACCTGTGGAAGTCTGGCTAGGCGCTTCTGAAAAGAGACAGAGAGCGCAGAGACTTGTCCCTTAAGGGAGCCGAGCGACAAACCCTTTTCCAATCCGGATTGAAGGAAGGACAGAAAAGTGGGCAAGGCAAATGGCCAGGGAGAAAAACCCTGATCAGAGCACCAAGATAAGAATATCCTCCACGTCCTGTGGTAGATCTTGGCTGACGTTGGTTTCCTAGCCTGTCTCATAGTGGCAATGACCTCTTGAGATAATCCTGAAGACGCTAGGATCCAGGACTCAATGGCCACACAGTCAGGTTGAGGGCCGCAGAATTCAGATGGAAAAACGGCCCTTGAGACAGCAAGTCTGGTCGGTCTGGTAGTGCCCACGGTTGGCCGACCGTGAGATGCCACAGATCCGGGTACCACGACCTCCTCGGCCAGTCTGGAGCGACGAGGATGGCGCGGCGGCAGTCGGCCCTGATCTTGCGTAACACTCTGGGCAACAGTGCCAGAGGAGGGAACACATAAGGGAGTTGAAACTGCGACCAATCCTGAACTAAGGCGTCTGCCGCCAGAGCTCTGTGATCTTGAGACCGTGCCATGAATGTCGGGACCTTGTTGTTGTGCCGGTACGCTATTAGGTCGACGTCCGGCATCCCCCAGCGGCAACAGATCTCCTGAAACACGTCCGGGTGAAGGGACCATTCCCCTGCGTCCATGCCCTGGCGACTGAGAAAGTCTGCTTCCCAGTTTTCTACGCCCGGGATGTGAACTGCGGATATGGTGGAGGCTGTGGCTTCAACCCACAGCAGAATCCGCCGAACTTCCTGGAAGGCTTGCCGACTGCGTGTCCCGCCTTGGTGGTTGATGTATGCCACCGCTGCGGAGTTGTCCGACTGAATTCGGATCTGCTTGCCTTGCAGCCACGGCTGGAATGCCTTTAGGGCAAGATACCCTGCCCTTATCTCTAGAACATTGATCTGAAGGGAGGACTCTGTCTGAGTCCAAGTCCCCTGAGCCCTGTGGTGGAGAAAGACCGCTCCCCACCCTGACAGGCTCGCGTCCGTCGTGACCACCGCCCAGGATGGGGGCAGGAAGGATTTCCCCTACGACAGAGAAGTGGGGATGTGCCACCACTGAAGGGAAGCTTTGGCTGCCCGAGAAAGGGAGACGTTCCTGTCGAGGGACGTCGACTTCCTGTCCCATTTGCGGAGAATGTCCCATTGAAGTGGGCGCAGATGAAACTGCGCAAAAGGAACTGCCTCCATTGCTGCCACCATCTTCCCTAGGAAGTGCATGAGGCGCCTCAGGGGGTGTGACTGACCATGAAGGAGAGATTGCACCCCTGTCTGTAGTGAACGCTGTTTGTTCAGCGGAAGCTTCACTATCGCTGAGAGAGTATGAAACTCCATGCCAAGATATGTCAGTGATTGGGCCGGTGTCAGATTTGACTTTGGAAAATTGATGATCCACCCGAAACTCTGGAGAGTTTCCAGAGCAATGTTCAGGCTGTGTTGGCATGCCCCTTGAGAGGGTGCCTTGACAAGGAGATCGTCTAAGTAAGGGATCACCGAGTGTCCCTGAGAGTGTAGGATTGCCACCACTGTTGCCATGACCTTGGTGAAGACCCGTGGGGCTGTCGCCAGGCCAAAAGGCAGTGCCACGAACTGAAGGTGTTCGTCCCCTATGGCGAAGCGCAGGAAGCGCTGATGCTCTGGTGCAATCGGTACGTGGAGATAAGCATCTTTGATGTCTATTGATGCCAGGAAATCTCCTTGGGACATTGAGGCGATGACGGAGCGGAGCGATTCCATCCGGAACCGCCTGGTTTTCACATGCTTGTTGAGCAGTTCTAGGTCCAGAACGGGACGGAAGGATCCGTCCTTTTTTGGCACCACGAACAAGTTGGAGTAAAAACCGTGACCCCGTTGCTGAAGAGGAACATGGATCACCACTCCTTCCGCCTTCAGGGTGCCCACCGCCTGCATAAGAGCCTCGGCTCTGTCGGGGGGCGGAGATGTTCTGAAGAAACGTATCGGAGGACGAGAGCTGAACTCTATCCTGTAACCGTGAGATAGAATGTCTCTCACCCATCGGTCTTTTACTTGTGGCAGCCAGGTGTCGCAAAAGCGGGAGAGCCTGCCACCGACCGAGGATGCTGTTTGAGGAGGCCGAAAGTCATGAGGAGGCCGCTTTGGGAGCGGTTCCTCCGGCGGTCTTTTTAGGACGTGACTTAGACCGCCATGCATCGGAGTTCCTCTGACCTTTCTGAGGCCTTTTGGACGAGGAAAATTGAGACCTGCCCGCGGTCCGAAAGGACCGAAACCTCGATTGTACCTTCCGTGGTTGAGGACTATTTGGTTTGGACTGGGGTAAGGATGAATCCTTTCCCTTGGATTGTTTAATGATTTCATCCAATCGCTCACCAAACAAGCGGTCGCCAGACAATGGCAAACCGGTTAAGAACTTTTTGGAAGCAGAGTCTGCCTTCCATTCACGTAGCCACATGGCCCTGCGGAGTACCACCGAATTGGCGGATGCCACCGCCGTACGGCTCGCCGAGTCCAGGATAGCATTAATGGCGTAGGACGCAAACGCCGACGCCTGATTGGTTAAGGACACCACTTGCAGGGCAGATGTACGTGTTACTGCATTAATCTGCGCCTGACAAGCTGAGATAGCTTGGAGCGCCCATACGGCTGCGAATGCTGGAGCAAAAGACGCGCCTATAGCTTCATAGATGGATTTAAACCATAGTTCCATCTGTCTGTCAGTGGCATCTTTGAGTGAAGCCCCATCTTCCACTGCAACTATGGATCTAGCCGCCAGTCTGGAGATTGGAGGATCCACCTTAGGACACTGAGTCCAGCCCTTAACAACCTCGGGGGGGAAGGGATAACGTGTGTCCTTAAGGCGCTTGGAAAAACGCTTGTCTGGACAGTCTCGGTTTTTCTGGATTGCCTCTCTGAAGTCAGAGTGATCCAGAAACATATTTAATGTACGCTTTGGAAACCTGAAACGGAATTTCTCCTGAGAAGCAGACTCCTCAATTGGGGGAGCTGGGGGAGAAATATCCAACACCTGATTGATGGTCGCTATAAGGTCATTCACTACTGCGTCACCTTCAGGTGTATCTAGGTTGAGAGCGGCTTCAGGATCAGAATCCTGATCTGATACCTCCGCTTCATCCTCCAGAGAGTCCCCCTGCTGGGACCCTGAACAATGTGATGAAGTGGAGGGAATTTCCCAGCGACCCCGCTTGGGCGGCCTGGGACTGCGGTCCGTGTCAGAGACCTCACCCTGTGACCTATGGGTTACCCCAGGGGCATTTTGCTGTTCCAAATGAGGGGGACCAGGGGTCAAGGATTGGACAGTGCCCGGGGCCTGAATCACCGGTCTGGACTGCAATGCTTCCAGTATTTTAGCAGACCATTTATCCATACTCTCAGACAGTTTGTCAGCAAAGGCTGCAAACTCTGTCCCTGTCACCTGGACAGTGGTAGCAGGTGGTTCCACCTGGGCCACCTGTAGCAGAGGCTCCGGCTGAGTAAGTGCCACAGGGGCCGAGCATTGCACACAATGAGGGTCAGTGGAACCTGCCGGTAGTACAGCTGTACAAGAGGTACAGGTTGCAAAGTACGCCTGTGCTTTGGCACCCTTGCTTTTTGCGGATGACATGTTGTCTCCTCTGAGAACAACCAGGAGGGTATATAGCCAAAAATCAACAGAGCGACCGTACAGTGCAAATGTATAGCCTATAAGCCTATATATATATATACACTTCGGTACTCAGTGGGGCCAGCACCAGAGGTGCTGCTTACCGACCGCTGAGAGCGGTTGTGTGATCACCAGATTCCCTGCCTGGGTCTCCCTGTGTTGTCTCTCCTCTCCAGCGTCTGAATCGCTGACAGGAATGGCTGCCGGCGTTCTGTGGGGAGGAGGGGACGGTGGGCGTGCCCAAGAAAAGTGCGGGAATCTAGTGCCCCAGTGTACTGAGTGAGGAGGGAGGAGGATACAAATGTATGCTCCAGCCCTCGGCGCTGACGATCTGTGCAGCGTCCCGCCCTTCCCCTGACTGGCAGGCCTGTGGGCGGGAATAAACGACACTAGGCCGCAGAAGCCGGGGACTAAAGTTATAAGCGCGGCCGGCAATAAGCGCGGCCGCGCGGTAGTCCCCCGGCGCACTAACATCTCCAGCAGTGCTGGACAGTGTCTGGCACAAGCGCTCCATGTCCGGCGCACTAACACACCCAGCAGTGCTGGAAAGTGTCTGGCACAAGCGCTCCATGCCCGGCGCACTAACACACCCAGCAGTGCTGGAAAGTGTATGGCACAAGCGCTCCATGCGCGATAGTCCCCGGCGCACTAACACACCCAGCAGTGCTGCAATGTGTGTGGCACCAGCGCTCCATGCGCTGTCCCCACGGGGACACAGAGTACCTCACAGTAGCAGGGCCTTGTCCCTGACGATACCCGGCTCCTATCCAGCAGATTCCCAGGGGCTGCGGAGGGAGCACGGTCCCAGTGCCTGGAGACCGATCCGGGTCCCACTTCACCCAGAGCCCATAAAGGGATGGGGAAGGAAAACAGCATGTGGCTCCTGCCTGTGTACCTGCAATGGGTACCTCAACCTTAACAACACCGCCGACAAAGTGGGGTGAGAAGGGAGCATGCTGGGGGCCCTGTTATGGGCCCTCTTTTCTTCCATCCGACCTAGTCAGCAGCTGCTGCTGACTAAGCTGTGGAGCTATGCGTGGATGTCTGCCTCCTTCGCACAAAGCATAAAAACTGAGGAGCCCGTGAGCACGGGGGGTGTATAGGCAGAAGGGGAGGGGCTTTACACTTTTAGTGTAATACTTTGTGTGGCCTCCGGAGGCAGAAGCTATACACCCCAATTGTCTGGGTCTCCCAATGGAGCGACAAAGAAAAAAGCTGTTGTTTTAGCAGAATTAAAGACAGACTATTAGTTGTAATACAGTAACATATAACATATTCATGCCATGATTTAATCAGCAATATCATAAATGCAAAGTCCTCTATAATAGAATATCTGTAAAACCTTGAGATAAAAGGGAATTCCCACATTATCTTCTTTAAGTATGCAATAAAATTTATTGAAGGCCTTCAACCAGCACCTTTGTCCTTTGGAAGCTGGTCTCATGCTTTTAACTTACCACTGTATTTGACACACAATGTAGGCAGCTTAGAAAAATAAAAAAGGATTGTGCACCGCACTGCTTACCTATACTGGAGGTAGTGTGATGTTTCTGTCCCAAACACAGTTCAGTGTGAAGTTTCCTTGATTACATCCATTTGCTTTCAGATGTCACGGAAAAGCATTTTGTCTAATCTTGATGGATCCAACAAAGTCCCTTACCGAGGTGCTATTGCCCAATTTAAACAAGTATATCCATAGAACAAAAGGAGACAGGGCAGCACTCACCGATAAACTGGGACTATTTTATTTTTCAATGCTGACAGGTGAGACGGACATGAGGGAATGCAGGGAGGGGAGCACGAGGACGACTGTACCGTTTCGCACCACTAGGGGTGCTTTCACGGGTCCATACCGTGGTATGGACCCGTGAAAGCACCCCTAGTGGTGCGAAACGGTACCGTCGTCCTCGTGCTCCCCTCCCTGCATTCCCTCATGTCCGTCTCACCTGTCAGCATTGAAAAATAAAATAGTCCCAGGATATCGGTGAGTGCTGCCCTGTCTCCTTTTGTTCAATGTAGGCAGCTTATCAGTTAATAAAAAAATTCCCTTGGTTTAATTAAAATCAGCCATACACATCAGATAGAAGCAAATGATTTGACCTGGCTTACCCAATGGTCGTGTTGTCACATTGCACAAACGATAGTTCACAACCTTTGACAATCATCAGATATCTCCTCAGAAATTGGTCCTATTGGATTTGTTTGTACATACTTTGGCTGATCTGTGAATTTTTGGGGGGCCAAAAACTGGGCTACAAAAATAGTAGGCTATGTGAAATGTTACAATTACATAATTCTTTAGTGTCTGTTACATATCCCGGCTCCATGTCTTGCTCCCTTCTCCTATGGCCGGCTTCTTCTGTATTAGTCCACTTTGGTAAGGCAGAAAGGATCTCTGATGTAATAATCCAAGGCCTTTTAAGGCTGACACAGGCGCTCATGTGTGCTTGAGTATTCAGGAGGCCATAGTTACCAGCTACCAAGTGTTTTACAGGAGTTTTTCTCATGTTACAGAGAGATATGCATAATCATCTCCCCAGCAAACTCCTGCCTGTTATCCAGCAATCTTCAAGTGCTTGTCTCAATCCTGTGAATCCTGGTGCTAATGCACTCTCAACCCTGCTGCAACAAAGTTAATGATAATGAACTCATCTCCACTAATCAAGTACCTTTATCTCTGCAAGCAAGTTACCCAATTATTATTTGTTTGTTGTTTGTATGCAGTCTTTACTCCCCACTCTTCTGTTCCTGTGAGTAAGGGGTACTTCTCACATAGCGAGATCGCTAGCGAGATCGCTGCTGAGTCACAGGTTTTGTGACGTACCAGTGACTTCATCAGCGATCTCGCTGTGTGTGACACTAAGCAGCGACTTGACAGCAGGTGAAATCGCTGCTCGTTACACACAGTGCTGGTTCATTTTTTGTTTGTTGCTCTCCCGCTGTGAAGCACACGTTAGCGTGTTTGACAGCGAGAGAGCAACGATCTGAATGTGCAGGGACCAGGAAGCCAGTGTCTGGAAGCTGTGGACGCTGGTAACCAAGGTACACATCGGGTAACTAAGCGAAGCGCTTTGCTTGGTTACCCGATATTTACCTTGGTTACTAGCGTATGCTGCTCTCAGGTTGCCAGTGCTGGCTCCCTGCACACGTAGCCAGAGTACACATCGGGTAACTAAGCTTAGTAACCCGATGTGTACTCTGGCTACGAGTGCTGGGAGCCAGCGCTAAGCGGTGTGCGCTGGTAACCAGGGTAAATATCGGGTAACCAAGCAAAGCATTTTGCTTAGTTACCCAATATTTACCTTGGTTACCAAGCACAGCATCGTTTCCACGAGTCGCTGCTGGCTGGTGGCTGGACACTGGTCGCTGTTGAGATCTGCCTGATTGACAGCTCACCAGCGACCACGTAGCGACGCACCAGCAATCCTGACCAGGTCATATCGTGGTCGGAATCGCTGGTACGTCGTTTAGTGAGACGGTACCCTAAAGGCATCTCTGCAAATAAAATATATCTCTCTGTGGTTATCCGATTAACCTTTGTTTAACAGATGTGGTGGGGATAAGTTTAAAGCATGTATCACATATATAAGTATCACACCACCTCCCACACTTGTTAGTGTAGCCCTTCTTGAGAAACTACACAGATTCTTTCCACAATATGGCAGTTGATGGTAGCGCAAGCCACCCGAACTGTCCATCAGCCTCCTCTAATGAAAAACAGCTCTTATGAGCAGTGTTTTTAAATTGAAGAATAGTGATGGACAGGTCTGATCACATTTCCCTCAGTGAGTAGCCATTTTGAGCTCTATGATGTCTGTGAGGAAGCTTGTACTAACAAGCACAGGATGAGAACCTAATAGCAATTATGGTGGTGTGAGCGAGCCCTTAGGATAGAACACCAATGTCTGACTCACACTGTATCCGTGCACTGACCCCCGAAGACGGAGTTCTCAGAGAACTCTGTGCAACTGTATGTATTCGGCCACCCGGATAATTTAAAAAATAAATAAATAAGGAAAAATAAAGAAAATAGGGAATTGTGTCAAGGCAACCGGTTATATTGTGAATGACAGGTATGTACCACGGAAGTGCTATGATCCTGGGAGTTCTTTCTGGTACATGTAGTACCACATTTTCCTATAGTATTGAATGGGCCAGGATTATAGATGGCTAAGAGAT
This sequence comes from Anomaloglossus baeobatrachus, assembly GCF_048569485.1. NCBI lineage: Eukaryota > Metazoa > Chordata > Amphibia > Anura > Aromobatidae > Anomaloglossus > Anomaloglossus baeobatrachus. Next base: position 131,926,289 of record NC_134358.1, read on the forward strand.
GGGTGGGACTGGCCATCCACATACCCCTGCCTATGGGTGTGTCTGACACAGGTCTTAATTAGCTTGTTTGGCACATGGAGTCAGTGAGTGTGAAGCAGTGTGTGCAACAGTACTGCATCAGGAGCAGCCTCTGGTAGGTAAAGAGGCTGCTATTCTCAGAGAGGTTGGAGCCTCTGGAAGGACCTCACCTAGGGAAGCATGGGTTACCTTCAACCATCTGGAACTGAGTGTGTGGAGGCTGAAGGAGCTCCACTCTGACACTAGTAGTGTCCTAACCTGAGCGGGCGGTCCGAGACAAAGATGGACCCTAAATTCGTGTTCCTGGGGAAACAGCTGGCAAAAGGTAGAGGGGCTGTTGAACTCAGAGAAAGAAGCACAGAAACCTCTCTGGAGTTAACGGACTGGTATGCGGGTTAACTGTGTACTGTTTGTGATTTTGTTTGGAGAAGCGGTTATGCTGGAGTTTTTAATAAACCATTTGAACTTTTTAAGACTTTGTGTTCCTGTGTTACCTTGGAAACGCAGCCAAGTGAGTGTCCCCCATCACGTGAGCAGGCAAACGCTTACAGGAATAAAGCAGGAGCGTTATACTTACCGAGTCTCCCGCACGACTGTTACACTACTTCCGGGTCCCATAATTAACTCTCATAGATATTCACTGCTACCCTCGCCCACCGTCAGTCCTGGTGTTTGATTGGCTACAGTCAGATCGTGCCCTCACCCTGTGTGACAGCGTCTGTGATTGCTTGGAATCACACAGGCTGTCTACCTCTCAATAGTGATGTAAAAATAAATAAATAAATTGGAGTAGGGTAATAAATAAAATTGGCGTAGGGTCCCCCCATATTGTCATGTCCAGCACAAATAAAGCGTACGGCTACAGGCTGCAATCCAGAGCCATGTGCTTATCTTGCCTGTGTATCAAAATACGAGGGAGCCTATGTGTTTTTTTAATTATTCAAATAATTTTCAAAAATGCAGAGAAGTCCCCCTAATTTTGATACCCAGCCATGGTAAAACCAAGAGCTGGGGGCTCGTGTTCTCAGGCTGGAGTGACGCATGATTATTGGAGCCCCCCCAGCCTAAATATAGAGGCCTGCAGCTGTCCAGAATTGTTGCATTTATTGGATGTGACAATCCCGGCACTTTACCAGGCTCATCCTGATTGCTCTGGTGTGGTGACAATCGGGGTAATATAAGGGGTTAATGACAGCTCACAGCTGTCACTAAGCCCTATATTACTAATGGGAAGCGTCTGGTGGGCAGGGAAGCAGTGACTATGTACTCAGTAAGTATAAAGGTCTTATTCTAATCCCCCTAGCACTTTCTACCACCATTTTAAAGTACAATGTTTGGGTCCCCATAGACTTATATGGGGATTGACATCCGGGCAGATGTTTGGATTCTAGTCCAGTCCCAAAACAGTTCGTTTTTTTTTGTTTTTTTTAAAATCCAGTTGGACATACCAAATCAGAATATCTGTGGGTTCACCCATCTCTATTGAAGATCCTTGTGTCTGTCAGCACAGTACTCCTGTGAAAACTAGCTTGTGACTGGTGTTCATAGGAGACCGTGATTTCTTCTATGTACAGCAATGCTAATTCACTGCTGTGTATATAAAACAAGTGTATATAGAACAAGTGATCAGACCACTGCATGTTCAAGTTCACAAAGGAGATTATTAAATACAGTAAAAGGTAGAAAAAAAAGTTTTAAAAAAGTTAAAATCTCCCCCATTTTACCACATGAAAAATTAAGAGAAAAAAATAAATAAAAATACACATATTTGGTATCGCTGTGTTAGTTAAAAGTCTGATATATCAAAATATACATTAACTTAATCCGATCAGAAACGGCGTAATGAGAAAAAAAAAGCCAATTGCAGTTTTTTGGCTATTGTAACAACAGAAAAAAAATGTAAAAACAGATTATCTAATCATCATATATACCCCAAAAAAATAACTATAAAAACATCAGTTCAGGGCACAAAAAACAAGTCCTCACACAACTCCACAAAACTGAGACCGATAAAGCTCTAGGAAAGTTGCAAGTTTTTTTTCTCCAAATGTCTGAATCTTTTTCACCACTTAAATAAAATAAAAACAAAACATGTTTGGTAATTACTTAATCGTACTGACCTGGAGAATTACATTACCAGGTCAGTTTTATGGTAAAATGCAATGGATGAAGGAATAAATGTGTTTTTCTGCGCTGCTGTACAGAGCTTCCACATAGGAGAATCCAGAACACACCAATGAATGAGATGCGGTTTATTCTACGCTTTTCAGAGCTATCTAACTTTTTATTTAGGATCAGAACCAAATTATGGTAAAATGAACGTTCTAAATAAAAAAAAATAAAAAAAAAATAATTTACGAATTTAACCTTTTTTTGCTGCTTTGTCATACTAAGGCCATGTGCGCACTGCATGTGCATCTCAGAACGCAGCCGAAAAAGCTGCGTTCTGAGACGCATTCGGCAGAACGCAACGTGCGCACATTCCTGGAGAATTTATGCGTTCTGGATACTTGCTCTGCCATAGACAGAGTGGGAAAAGCATCCAGAACGCACATTTTTGACAGTGCGGTCCCACTCGGCTCTGCAGCATCCCCATAGACTTTCAGCAGAGTCGAGTAGGACCGCACTGTCAAAAAGAGCATGGCTGGCTGCGAGACAGAGCCGCGCGATCAGAGTGAACTCGGATGAACTTCACCCGACTTCATTGTGATCGCGTGGCTCTGTGCGTGTGCCGCGGCTTGATTTGCGGTCACACGTGAAGAACTCACCTGTGATCGCAAATCCCCTGAGTGACTGCAGTGAGCCGTGCGATCAGCTGTGCTTTAACTCAGGTTACTCGCGGCCACAGCTGCAGTCCTCCACCTGAGAGCGGTGTCCGCGAGTAACCTCAGTGACAACACAGCTGATCACGCGACTCACTTCAGTTGCTGCATGGAACTCACAGGAGCGGTGGTGTTCTACTGCCGCTCCTGTCAGCTTACGATGTAGCAGAGCTGAAAGCGTTGTGGGACCTTGCGTGGATTACGTCGGACCTAGAGGTGTTTTTGAGGGGTTAATAAAGTGGTGAAAGAGGGTGTTTTTTTGTCTTTCATTACAAATAAAGGAATTTTTGGATGTGTGTGTTTATTTTCTTTAACTTACAGGTTAATCATGGAAGGTACCTCGGGGAGATGCCTGCCATGATTAACCTAGGACTTAGTGGCAGCTATGGGCTGCTGCCATTAACTCCTTATTACCCCATTTGCCACAGCACCAGGGCAATTCGGGATGAGCCGGGTAAAGTCCCGGGACTGTCGCATCTAATGGATGCGGCAATTCCGGGCGGCTGATGGCTGATATTGTTAGGCTGGGGTGCTCCCCATAACATGGAGCTCCCCACCCTGAGAATACCAGCCTTCAGCCGTGTGGCTTTACCCTGGCTGGTATCCAAATTGGGGGGACCGCACGTCGTTTTTTTTAAATTATTTTTTTTTTTTTTTACTGCTCGATATAGACACGCCCACCGGAGGCTGTGATTGGTTGCAGTGAGACAGCTGTCATTCAGCGTGGGGACGTGTCTGACTGCAACCAATCATAGGCGCCGATGGGTGGGGGAAGAAGGGAATACGTGATGGATTAATGAGCGGCCGGCATTTTTAAAAGAGGGGAAGCCGCCACAGTGTGAACGCCGTGCAGCACCGCGCCGGTGATCGTGGATCAGTGAGTATGAGAGAGGGGGTGAGAGGGAGAGACCGACATGGACAAAGAGAGAGATAGAGACATAGAGAAAGACCGACCGACAGACAGACCGACAGAGAGAAAGAGACGAAAGACCTGCCTTTATTATGTCAAAAAGACATGCGGATCGCAACAATAATGCAGTGCAAATGCAATGCTTAACATTTTGGCAGTGTTTTTCTACAACTCATTGATTTCAATAGGTGTAGAACACTGCCAAAACGGACAAAAGAATTGACATGCTGCTTTTCTAAACGCAGAGATTTTGTCAAATTTTTGACAATCAAAACGCTGCGTTACAAAAAGCATTGTGAGCATGGATTTTGCATGATTCTCATAGACTTTGCTGGGGAAGCAGAACGCATGCATTTTGTCAATGACACAGTGCAGTTGTAAACACAGCCAAAACGCAGAAAAAAACGCAACGTGCGCACATGGCCTTAGGCCATGTGCGCACGTTGCGTTTTTCATGCGTTTCCGCAGCGTTTGAGCTGCAGCGTTTTAATGCAAAATTGCATGTGTTTTGATTTCCAGGCGAAGTCTATGGAAAACAGGGCTTTCTTGTGCGCACAATGCTTTTAAAAACGCAGTGTTTTTGGTGTAAAAAATTTGTCAAAATCTCTGCGTTCGAAGAAGTAACATGTCAATTGTTTTTGCCATTAAGGCAGCGTTTTGCTAACATTGAAGTCAATGAGAATTATCAAAATGCATCCGAAAAGAAATTTCTAGCGTTTTACATGCTTTTTTGATGCTAAAGGCATGCTTTTTTGTCAAAATCAAAGCATGCGTTTTTGACATTATAGTGAGGTCAATAGGTTTCCATTTGCCCTCACATCCATTCCGACTTTATAAAATACTTTTACTTTTTTTTTTTAGCATAATTATTAAATCTCATTAATCATTTTGGGTAAATTATCATTATAGTGTTTGATTTATAGGTATATATTAATTATTTTTTTTTTACTTTCTTTCCCACTGTTTGAATGTTCAAACTTTATTTAGTTGTGCATTTGTATTGAAAACGCATCTCAATTTAAGCACTGAAAAAGCATGTAAAACGCGGCAAAAACGCTATAAAACTGCTTGCGTATTTCCTGCGTTTATGTGGTCAAAACCAAATTTGACAATGACAAATTCTGCCAGAGGATGAGTTCATTTCCGCAAGTTACTGAACGCAACGTGCGCACATGGCCTTAGAATTTTTTTCCCGCTTGCACTTTTTCAAATAAAAGCAGTTTAAAAGAATATTTTTGGTGGCACCTTACTTACCTTTATTATGTATAAGCATTCAAGACTCCCCCATTTTTCTCAGGTTTTCCTATTTTATCATATGATATAATGGCAAGCGGGAAAAAAATTCTAAGTGTGGCAAAGTAGCAAAAAAAGTTAAATTCTGCAATTGTTTTTTTTTTAGTTTTTTTATTTAGAGCCTTCATTTTACTATAATTTGGTTCTGATCCTAAAGAATAAGTTAGATAGCTTTGAAAAGCGTAGACGAAACCGCAGCTCATTCATTGGTGTGCTCTGGATTGGTGGCAGCTTATTTACCTTTATTATGTATAAGCATTCAAGACTCCCCCATTTTTCTCATTTGATTATATGGGGTCATTGCATTTATAACTCATTATGAGGTCCTATTTCTTTGGTCTAATTTTTTCAATACGATAAAATAGATGGTGTCCTTCAAAAGTTCAACTAGTCCTGCAAAAAAAAGAAGCCGTCACACGGCCATATCATCGTAAAAATAAAAAAGTTATGGCTCTTGGAATAAGGCCCCCTTCACACGTCAGTGATTCTGGTACGTATGTGCTTTTTTTTAAACGTACCAGAATCACTGACATACGCAGACCCATTATAACGAATGGGTCTGCTCACACATCAGTGATTTTTCACTGCAAGTGTCTCCGTGCGGCGTACACGCGTGTCCGTGATTGCCGCACGGAGACATGTCCATTTTTTTCTGGCATCACTGATGTCCCACGGACCACGCAGTGGTGTGGTCCGTGAAACACGTGCCAGAAAAAAAACGTGCTTTTAAAA